>NW_015506054.1:211706-253700 GCF_001515645.1 Sinocyclocheilus grahami | reverse complement strand
TGTGTGAGAGAGAGAGAGAGAGAGAGAGGGAGAGAGAGAGAGAGAGAGAGAGAGAGAGAGAGAGAGTGTGTGTGTGTGTGTGTAAGTAAATCATGAAAGATTTGTCATTTTTAGGTGAACTTTCCATTAAAGAGTGGACTGGTCAAGAAATCACTTTTTTCTTTTTTTTTTTTTTTAAAGAAATTAATATTTTTATTCATCAAGGATGCATAAAATTGATTTCTATTTCAAATAAATGCTGTTCTTTTAAACTTTCTATTCATCTGTGAATCCTGAAAAATAAAATATATCCTGGTTTCCACAAAATATTGTGCAGCACAACTGTTTTCAACACTGATAATAATCAGAAATGTTTCTTGAGCAGCAAATCAGCATATTAGAATGATTTCTGAAGATCATGTGACACTGAAGACTGGAGTAATGATGCTGAAAATACAGCTGCGCATCTCAGGAATAAATGACATTTTAACATATAGTCACATAGAAAACAGTTATTTTAAATTGTAATAATATTTCACAATTTTACTGTTTTTACTGTATTTTTGATCAAATAAATGCAACCTTGATGAGCAGAAGAGACTTCTTTCAAACACATTAAAAAATCTTATCGACCTCAGACTTCAATATATTAATATTAAAACATACATAAACTATCCAAACACAATATATTTGCTATACATCTATTTGCTGTTTAGAAGTCTCTTTATTAGAGCTCTTCAACTTCAATAAACTACTTCAGTCTGTGTGCATTGAATTTATTTAATATACGAGTTTCACAATTTGAGTTGAATTACTGAAATAAATGAACTTTTCCACGACATTCTAATTGATTGAGATGCACCTGTATGTTTTTAAATACCTATGGATGGGAAAATAAATGTGCAAAAGTGAGTGGTCACTCTTGCTCTCTATTCCTCCAACACCTGTTCATCTCAAGACAGATTATCACACACACTTTACACTCAAGTGACAGAAAGGAGAGAGATTTGAGCTTGTTCTGAAGGGAACACAGAGGCAGGAATGTCATCTGATCTGCTTTCATGCTATTGTTGGTGCTCTACCATCTTCAGACTGACTCAAAAGAGCAGATCTCTAATGGAGTCAGTCAGAACCATGAGCTGCATGTCTGAGAACCAGCTCTGGATCAGACAGCGACTGGACGTGTGACCCGAGCATGACCCCGTTACTTCATTTACATCACTGAATGTGTGGGAAGTTTCCAGAAACAGTAAAAAGTGAAAATGTGGCTCAATGTGACATGCTGTGATTACAACCAATCTGAACACATATGTTTATTCTGCACTACATTCAACTCTGAAAGTCAGAATGTCTTGAAAAAGTGCAACAGAGCATGAAGAAAGTGTGTAAATGTTTTGTTTAATTACAGATCAACACAGGCTTCAGAAAAAAAAAACATCTGGATGTATTAAAATAATGAAAATTTGGTCATGTTATAATATAATACTAAAAAACAAATGTCAATGCATCATTTTCTTCATGCAAAATATTTATTTTGCAGTGAAATATGACTTGGACATTTTTTGTGACTTTTTAAAATCCAATTTTTTAAATTATATTTTAAATTATAAAAAATACAATATTTTTTACAATTAAATTTGACTATTTATTAACACTGATAACAATAAGAAATATTTCTTGAGCAGCAAATCGGCATCAGCAAATTGTCAAATTTTTAAAATAAATAATAAATTAATAAATGTAAAATTTTTTAAAGGAATTTTTAATAAAAGAAAAAAGTAAAACATTTTTAATAATTGTATTTTATTTTAAATAATATTTTTAGATTTTTTTTTTCTCATTTATTTAACTTTTTGATACTATTTATTAATACTAATAATAATTGTAAAAATTATTTTAAAAATAAAAAAAATAGTTTAGCTTCTCCCAATCATCATTTAAGGAGAACACACACACACACACACACACACACACACACAAACACAAACACAGCTGCACAAAGAGGAGATGTAGGCTCTTGTGTTCTCATCCATGTGAGAAGAACCAGTTCCAATGGGAACATCCCACAAAGTGTGTGTCATAGTAACAACAAGAGAAGAGTTATCGCCCCGCCGGGCGACCTTGAGCTTCAAACACAACAGATGCATCGCTGGAATCCACAACAACTGTGTGAGCCGTTACCCAGCGACAAATGGGCCAAAACACACACACACACACACACACACACACACAAAGACGTGTATGAGTGAAAGAGAGCAGCATGGGGCAACACACAAACACACAAACTAAGCGAACACACCCTGACAGCCACTACATAAAAGACAGACACGCCCACTTCCTGTGCGGCCGTATGAATGCATTCCATCTGCAATCAAACTCTCTCTCTCTCTCTCTGAGGATGATGATGATGAGGGACGCCCTGCACACAAAGCTGCTCATTCTTCTCTCTTTATCACACACATGATAACATCAGCCCATGAAAACACTGGAAAGAGAGACAATGCAACAGCAACACACCCGAGAAAAATGCTTTTCTTTAGTGTATAGTGAATGTCTGACTTACAGCTGAAAAGCGAGGAGGAAAGTCAGATATTACAGTTTTTATTACGTTTAAAGGATCTTGATTTCATGTAATTCAAATAATACAAAGATATGAAACTCTGATTCATTTATTTTCATATTCGAATACTGGTTATTATAGTTAACTAAAACAATAAAAAAAAACGAATTTGTTAATGAAACAAAATAAACGTTAACTGGAATAAAATCAAGTAGGCCTATATAAAAAGACTTAAATGTAGCTAGTTGCCAAGGCAACATTTCACATTTTCATTTAGTTTATCTTCATGTACTAAAATAAACTAAAATTGAAATTAAAATGAATAAAAACTATACAGACATATTAAACTAATAAAAATTACAAAACACAAGCTTACTAAAACATAAAAACTAAAAGTAAAACTAATTTAATTTCAAATATGAATAATAATGACACTAATATATAATATTAATGATGTATATATATATTTATGTATATACTGTCTTCGTATTTTTTTCCCCCTTTTTTGCCAATTGCTTGTATTATTTTGTAAAGCGTTCTTGGGTTCTTGAAAGGTGCTATAAAAATAAAACATTATTATTATATATTTATGTATAAAAATTTTGGAATGTTGGAATAATTAAGATTAGTTTTTTTTGTTTTTAAAAGAAGTCTCTTCTGCTCACCAAGGCTGCATTTATTTGATCAAAAATACAGCAAAAATGGTGAAACTGTGAAATATTATTGCAATTTCAAATAAGTGTTTTCTATGTGAATATATTGTAAACTGTAATTTATTCCTGTGATAAATGCTGTATTTTCAGCATCATTCCTCCAGTCTTCAGTGTCACATGATCTTCAGAAATCATTCTGATATACTGATTTGCTGCTCAAGAAACATTTAAGAATATTTATATAAACCATATATATATAAGAATTTAGCATTTACAGTATATTGGCACTTTCTGAGGAAAGAGAGAAGCAGCAGCTCTCCCTGTAATAGAGGATGCGGCGCGCATCCATCACGCTTCACACAAACACCCATTCTCTTTAAAGTCGCAGTTAAGTGTTTGAAAGAGAACATATACATGTCCTAGAGCATCTGAAATATGAATATGACCCTGTACAGTCCCTGAAGTGACAAAAACACATCCGACAGATGGAGGAAAACAACTCTCATGCAGGACAAACGCGTCTCTTTTCTATTTGGATCAAGCTTCAAAGCTGCTAAAGGAACTTAAAGCATGTAAAGCAGAACAAGCCAAGAATTCACTGGAAGAAAAAGAACTCGATCTGCACTTCCTGAATTCCCAACGCTCCGATGTGACAGCAGCAAAGCATTATTTCAGATTAGACACAATTAAAGTATTTTTATTAAAACTTATTTAAAAAACCTTTTAAAACAATTGCATAATGCATACTGTTACACAAACATATAATAATAATAATCATGAATTAAAAATAAAATTTAAAAAAATGGGCAATTTGGCAGAAAAATTTCAAAATGAAATACTAACTAATTAACAAATAAAGAAATAAAATAAATACTCAATACAGGCTAATATAGGTCTTTTTTGCTAAATATTTCTTTTGTGGTGAAATATGACCCAGACATGTTTTAATGACATCTGTTTATTTTTTTTAAATACAAATAATAACAATAATAATATTATATTAGCCTTGAAAACCCAAACATGTTTTATGACACCTACTATTTTTTTTTATCAAAAAAATATATATTTTTGAAGTTTAGTTTGAATAAAAAATATATTTAATTGCAAAAAATATATATTTTTTAAAACTTGTAAAATAGTACTTTTTGAAATGTTGTAAAGCAGTTATTGTATAATGCATCCAGTTACACAATGTTTATAAACAGTATTCAGTGTATGATGTATATTTGTGCACTGTATCAATATTCAATCATGTCTCAGAGACACACACACAGTATCTCACAGAAGTGAGTACACCCCTCACATTTTTGTAAATATTTTATTATATCTTTTCATGTGACAACACTGAAGAAATGACACTTTGCTACAATGTAATATAGTGAGTGTACAGGTTGTATAACAGTGTAAATTTTCTGTCCCCTCAAAATAACTTGATGCAGTGTGCGGCGTATGGTCTGAGCACTGACAGGCTGACCCCCAACCCCTTCAACTTCTGCAGCAATGTTGGCAGCACTCATACGTCATACTATCTCAACTAATAAAAAACACCTTAGCTTACATTTTTCTCTTTTTAATATATTAAAATAATCTAACTTGAATATAAATTAAAATGCTTAAATTCAAGATGAGAACTAAAATAATATTTAAATGAATAGATTCTTCTTATTAAATTAAAATAAACTAAATAATCATCAAATAAACATACAGTTCATATGGACTTTTATGGTGTTTTTGGTCCTTTTTGGAGTTTGACAGTTATAAAATTATAAAACAAAGAAAACATCTCTGTTACGTATGTAACCCTTGTTCCCTGAAGGAGGGAAAGGAGACGTCACATCGGTGACCAACGAATTGGGATCTTGCTTAGAGAGACCAATCTACTTAAGAGTGTAAACTAAATGAGCCAATGCACATTGGCATGCGATAATTGTCCCGGTGACCTGGCCACTCAGCGGTGGTAAAGTAGCCGTGGCGACGGGACATCTCCGTTCCCTCCTTCAGGGAACGAGGGTTACATACGTAACCAAGACGTTCCTTTTCAGTCGGTCACTCTCGACATCACGGCGGTGTGTTCCCTACCAAAGCGCCACAGATGCTGCCCCTTCCAGTGTCCTGTGCGAGCCTCCTGTACCCCCTTTTTGGCCGGGGCTCGCAACAAGAAGACCAGTCACTGTTGTTGTAGCACTACCCACTCAATGAGATTTATAGCACTGGGAAAACGTACCCGTACCACGTGGAAAAGCCCCATCCTTCCTGAAGGTGGTTTCGGAAGCACTTACACATTTGAATAACCGTTTAGGTGCATATGGAAGATTCAAGGGGGAACGAGGGTTACATACGTAACCAAGACGTTCCTTTTCAGTCGGTCACTCTCGACATCACGGCGGTGTGTTCCCTACCAAAGCGCCACAGATGCTGCCCCTTCCAGTGTCCTGTTCAAGCCTTCTGTGCCCCTTTTTGGTGTAGGCCAGGGCTCGCAACAAGAAGACCAGTCACTGTTGTTGTAGCACTACCCACTCAATGAGATTTATAGCACTGGGAAAACGTACCCGTACCACGTGGAAAAGCCCCATCCTTCCTGAAGGTGGTTTCGGAAGCACTTACACATTTGAATAACCGTTTAGGTGCATATGGAAGATTCAAGGTGATTATAACTAATCTTGGAATGGCAGAGGTCTGCCGGGGAAACACAGGCTCTGAGGCTATACCGTGGACTTTACACATATGGGATCACTTAGGTCTCTACATATGAAACCCAGCCATCTACCGGATCTCAAGGATTCGGATGTTCCGCCACGTCTGGCTGCCGAGGGGACGGAGGAGCTTGACAAGGCCTACAGTATGGACACTCTGGAGCAGTTTTAACAAGCCGACACTAAACCAGGGCCTGTCAGTGCCTCTACCCATTTGAGGTGAGAACACAGAAGGATACCGGCTCCACACGAAGGCTATAGAATCTAGCAAACGTGTTGGGGGTCACCCAGCCTGCAGCTCTACAAATATCTGTCAGCGAGGTGCCACGAGCCAGTGCCCAGGAGGATGCAACACTTCTAGTAGAGTAAGCTCGCAACCTGAGTGGGCAGGGCACACCCTGTGCTTGATAAGCCAGGGTGATGGCATCCACAATCCAGTGGGCCATCCTCTGCTTTGAGACGGCCTTCCTTTTCTGCCGGCCTCTGTAACAGACAAAGAGCTGGTCTGAGGTCATAAAGCTTTGTGTCCAGTCTATGTACCATCTCAAGGCTCGGACGGGACAAAGCAAAGCTAGGGCTGGGTCTGCCTCCTCGGGGGGCAGCGCTGGCAGGTTCACTACCTGATCCCTGAAGGGGGTAGCAGGAACCTTGGGCACATAGCCGGGCCAGGGCCTCAGGATTACCTGGGAGTCAGCCGGCCCAAACTCTAGGCACGAATCGTCGACCGAAAATGCGTGCAGGTCCCCTACCCTCTTGATAGAGGCCAGTGCAAGCAGGAGCAAAGTTTTCATTGAAAGAAACTTTAGCTCAACTGACTGCAAAGGCATAAATGGGCCCTGCTGTAGTGCTAGAGACAGGTCCCAAGAGGGTATAGAGGGGGGCCGGGGAGGATTTAACCTTCTCGCCCCCCTAAGGAACCTGATGACCAAGTCATGCTTCCCTAGCGACTTCCCTTCCACAGTGTCATTGGTTAGCAGCAATCACAGCGACATAGACTTTAAGGGTGGAGGGAAACAGTCTTCGCTCCAACCCTTGCTGCAAAAAGGAAAGCACGACCCTGATCGGGAATTTCCGGGGGTCTTCTCATGAGAAGAACACCACTCGACAAACAGGTTCCACTTCAAGGCATAAGCGCTGTTTCTGAAGTGATGGTGTCAACTACCTCCTGGGATAGGTCACCTAGAACCTCCGCGTCCCATCCAGGGACCAGACATGACGAACAGGTTCCACTTCAAGGTGTAAGCACTCTCGCCGAAGTGATGGTGTCAATTACCTCCTGGGATAGGTCACCTAGAACCTCCGCGACCCGTCTTGGGACCAGACATGACGTTTCCAGAGGTCTGGACGCGGATGGGTGGAGGCAGCAGCTGCCCGCCAGGGCAGGATGTGACGAATCGCGTCAGTCTGCTTCTGTGCAGCCGAGAATTGCTGGGCAAAGCTCTCGACCACGTCGCCAAAGAGGCCGGTCTGGGACACAGGGGCATTGAGGAACCGTACCTTGTCGGCATCCCTCATGTCGGCCAGACACAGCCAGAGATGGCGCTTCTGGACCACAAGTGTGGACATCGCATGACTCAGAGAACTCGCAGTGACCTTCGTCGCTCGGAGCACGAAGTCAGTGGCGGTTCGGAGCTCTTTCAGAACTTCCGGATGGTGACCACCCTCGTGCAGGTCCTTCAGTGCCTTGGTCTAGCATGTAAGGTGGAGGCAGCTTCTCCACAAGCCGTATAAGCACCACCGGTCAGACCAGACGAATGCCTACAGGCCGGGGAGGGGAGCGATGTGTTTCACTGCCAGGAGGAGGCAGTCTTAGGACACAACTGCATCGCTACTGACTGCACCACAGGGGGATTGCCGTATACCCCCTAGCTGCACCCCCGTCGAGGGTGGTGAGGGAGAAGGAACCAGCAGGTCGGTTTCTGGTAGTAAAAGGTGCCGTCCATGACCTGGTGAGCTCCTCATGCACCTCCGGGAGGAAAGGCGCCGGGGCTGGGCGCTTAGAACCAGCGTGAGCCACCCCGAGAAATGAATCGTCCAACCTCAAGGGCTCAGGATGCGGTGGAGGATTCTAGTCGAGCCCTAGCTTCTCGGTGGCCTGGGAAAGCATAGCCGACATATCCGGATCCGATTCAGGCCTTGCCACCATCCAAGACGGCGGCAGCGCAGCCAAATCTTCCTCTCCAGAGAGCTCTCCATCCGATGCGCTGTTTCTGAAGTGATGGTGTCAACTACCTCCTGGGATAGGTCACCTAGAACCTCCGCGTCCCATCCAGGGACCAGACATGACGAACAGGTTCCACTTCAAGGTGTAAGCACTCTCGCCGAAGTGATGGTGTCAATTACCTCCTGGGATAGGTCACCTAGAACCTCCGCGACCCGTCTTGGGACCAGACATGACGTTTCCAGAGGTCTGGACGCGGATGGGTGGAGGCAGCAGCTGCCCGCCAGGGCAGGATGTGACGAATCGCGTCAGTCTGCTTCTGTGCAGCCGAGAATTGCTGGGCAAAGCTCTCGACCACGTCGCCAAAGAGGCCGGTCTGGGACACAGGGGCATTGAGGAACCGTACCTTGTCGGCATCCCTCATGTCGGCCAGACACAGCCAGAGATGGCGCTTCTGGACCACAAGTGTGGACATCGCATGACTCAGAGAACTCGCAGTGACCTTCGTCGCTCGGAGCACGAAGTCAGTGGCGGTTCGGAGCTCTTTCAGAACTTCCGGATGGTGACCACCCTCGTGCAGGTCCTTCAGTGCCTTGGTCTAGCATGTAAGGTGGAGGCAGCTTCTCCACAAGCCGTATAAGCACCACCGGTCAGACCAGACGAATGCCTACAGGCCGGGGAGGGGAGCGATGTGTTTCACTGCCAGGAGGAGGCAGTCTTAGGACACAACTGCATCGCTACTGACTGCACCACAGGGGGATTGCCGTATACCCCCTAGCTGCACCCCCGTCGAGGGTGGTGAGGGAGAAGGAACCAGCAGGTCGGTTTCTGGTAGTAAAAGGTGCCGTCCATGACCTGGTGAGCTCCTCATGCACCTCCGGGAGGAAAGGCGCCGGGGCTGGGCGCTTAGAACCAGCGTGAGCCACCCCGAGAAATGAATCGTCCAACCTCAAGGGCTCAGGATGCGGTGGAGGATTCTAGTCGAGCCCTAGCTTCTCGGTGGCCTGGGAAAGCATAGCCGACATATCCGGATCCGATTCAGGCCTTGCCACCATCCAAGACGGCGGCAGCGCAGCCAAATCTTCCTCTCCAGAGAGCTCTCCATCCGATGCAGTGATCGACATCCGGTCGTCGGGAGGAGCACCGAAGGATACTGTTGGTTCGCTCTTTGAAGAGGGCTCAGCACGTTCCTTTGGCAGCTCGATTGGTTGCGAAGTGCTAGAGGAGCGATGGTCCCCCGAGGATTGGTTCCCTGAGGGGTTTGCCACCACTGTAACGATCAGACCGCCCATGCTACTGCCCGAAGTAGTCCTCGCCTGGCTGCTGCCAGGACGAACACTAGATCGCGGCAGAGACAACGGAGCTCCACCCCCCTGGAGGAAATGGAGCCTGGCCCACAGCTCCGAGATGGTCATCTTCCCGCAATGAGAACATGACTCCTCCGTGAACGCCACCTCAGCGTGTTTAATGCCCAGACATGTGAGGCAGCGATCGTGACCATCACCGGCACCAGGTAATGACTGCATCCAGAAACGCACAGGTGAAAGACGATCCGTCATCTTTACAAAGACGCACCCGTGTAAGCTCTTTTAGAGAAAAAGGCTCTTTCAGGGAAATACTCTTTTACGTGCTGAGACGCACAGGGGAGATGGCTGCTTGCAGCACGACAGGGGGTAGTGCAGCCTGAAGCTGAAGCACCGTTCGCCAACACAAGAAGCTCCCTAGAGCACGTTAAACTCGTCACACACGAAGCAGTTGGTAGGAGCAGAACGATGTTGTCGCTAGGCGCTGAAGCGAATAGCTGGTATGCATTGCACCAGCTGCCTTTTTATGCTCACGCTGTGATCAGCGGCAGCTGGATGCAATTATCGCATGCCAATGTGCATTGGCTCGTTTAGTTTACACTCGAAGTAGATTGGTCTCTCTAAGCGAGATCCCAATTCGTCGGTCACCGACGTGACATTGAGAGTGACCGACTGAAAGGAAACTAATAAATAATATTAAAAAAAATCTTTTTTCCCAGCTGGTGTATTACTAATATATTAAAATAATCTAACTCTAATAAAAATTATAATTCCAAAATACTATATAACAAAAAATGAAGATGTAAGATAAACAAGCATAAAATCAAGAAGTAAACTAAAAGGATATTTAAATAAATAGTATTAAATTATTAATTTATTTTTTGGAGCTTGACAGTTATAAAATTATAAAATAAATAAATAAACTAATCAAATGTAAAAAAACTAATTTTTAAAAACTTTTTCCCCATCTATTTGTCATACTATTATTATCATTAGTAAGGGTGCTCCGATCAGGATTTTTTGGCCAGAACACCGACTGTCAATCACAGGAAGCAGTATCTGCTGATACCGATCACCGATAGCGATCTTTTTGAAGCCTTCTTTTTATCATGTAGATTTATTTATAGTGATGCTCGTCAGGATTTTTACAGACATACATTCAGGGCCTGAAATTATTTTTTGAAAATGGGGGGGAATTCCCCTCTTAGGTGACTCTTGTGGGGGGATTTTTTAAATTTAAGGGGTGGAGGGGAGCTTTTTTTTATATCATTATCTCACCTAAATGTTTAATCATGCAGTGCATTTTTGTTTTTACAATGGGGTGATTGCTCCACAAGAGCTTACACACAACACAAGCCTGATTTTATGAGCTGTATGTGAGGCGGACTCATGCCAGTTTCACACATACTCCATTTCCAATGCGTATGCAGTCCATGTACGGTACGTAAGCTGTGCAGAAGCAGCACGGACTCATTGTGCTTTCACACAGGAGTCCGCTACTGATCCGTGACTGTTTACCACAAACACAACATTTATCCATTTTGATTTCAAATCCAAACGTTGTTACTGAAAATGCTTCTTGAGCATTGTGATTCTCTTTTTAAGCAGTACGGTAATACAGTAATCTTTCATAGACGTGTTTAAACGCAAAAAATATAAGCAAGAGTATGTGTGAACCTGGCGTTATGTGTGCGCGCTTTGAGTTTGCATGAGCGCACTGTTTCTAGGAGAGTGTGCAAGTGTTGAATGGTGCTGAACACGGGCAAGAATTAAAAAGAAATTAAAATTATAAACTTTAGTGACGATGCAACACTGCCTCGATTGTGCAAGTGACAATTCCTGTGTGAACTGTGAAGCTCGCTTATTGTGTCGATGTGGTGATTTGAAGCCATTTGTGCATTTAGAGAGGGAAAGAGAGATTCACGCACACTGTTTGTGAAATTACGTCTCGCAGAAAGTTTTCAAATTACCCGCGTCGGACAGAGATTGAGACGCTGCTGCCATAAACCTCTCACGGCAGGCGCGTCGTCAGCTTGAGATCGGTTTATGAGATCGGCCTTTATAGAGACCGTCGATCAAAGTTCCCAAAGCCATTATCGGCCGATAGAAATCAGTAGCCAATCAATCGGAGCACCCTTAAAGGCGCAATAGGAGATCTTGGAAAATGCTAACTTTAGCCTGATAGCACTGAAAGCGAATGTCCCACCCTCCCTGCAATCGCCGTCCAAAGCCACGCCCCCTGAATGCATATATGCTCACTCACAGGTATGTAGATACATAAGTTGACAGGCAGGTAGGAAAGCTTATTAAAATGCTCGGAACGTGATTGGACGAACATTTCTTGGTCCTACGCCTTCCACAGAATATATAAATAAAGATAAATACATTTAGACCACTTAACTTAATGATTGCTATCGGGATGTGAAGAGACTTTCAACCAGCATAACAAAAAATGTTTCTGAAGACAATCACCTATTACACCTTTAATTATTATTATTATTAAAATAAATTCTAATATAAATTAATAAGTAAAAAAAAAAAAAAAACACATGACATCAAGCATATAAACCAAAAGAGTATTTAAATGAATAAATTACTATTAATATATTTAAATAAACTAAATCTCAAAAACCATATGAACTTTTATGGTGCTTTTTTGTCAAAAGCCTTTTGGGAGCTTGACATGTTATACATGATAGGGGGCAGTTCACTTTCACTTCACTTTCATATATAAAATATAAGTAAAAACTATAAATAAGACTATTTCTAAAAATATATATATTTTAAATAAAAAAAAATTCCCCTTATTTTCACTTAGTTTAACTTGATTATATATACACACACACACACACACACACACACACACACACACATATAATACCTTAAAAAACTAATACAAATGGCAAAACAATGACTAAAACTTTAAAATTAAAATGCTAAATAAAAAGTACCGTATTGACCCGAATATAAGATGATGTTTTTTTCTTGGAAATACATCTGAAAAAGGTGTATGAGGTCCCGGGTTCGATCCCCGGCGTCTCCACTTTGACATTTTGGGGAAGTCGTGGCCTAATGGTTAGAGAGTTGGACTCATAACCCAAAGGTTGTGGGTTCAAGTCACGTACCAGCAGGGATTGTAGGTGGGGGGAGTGAATGTACAGCGCTCTCTCCCACCTTCAATACCACGACTGAGGTGCCCTTGAGCAAGGCACCGAACCCCCAACTGCTCCCCGGGCGCCACAGCAAAAATGGCTGCCCACTGCTCCGGGTGTGTGTTCACGGTGTGTGTGTGTGTTCACTGCTGTGTGTGTGCGCACTTTGGATGGGATAAATGCAGAGCACTAATTCCGAGTATGGGTCACCATACTTGGCCACATGTCATGTCACGTCACTAAAAACGCGGTCGTCTTATATTCAGGGACTAGACTTTGACATGTCAATAATACACCCACAACAATAGGTGGCGCCAAATACGCATAAAACAGGTGTGCCATGAAATACATAATGTAATGTGTGTTGTAAAGATTGCGAGTAAAAATAAAAGAATAAGAAAAGCTTACAGCTGCATGAGTCGTGACCGTCACGTTAGCCTGATGGGACCAAACTCTCTTTGTGATTTTAAAACGTAAGACAGTACCCAGATTTGAAGACTATGTTGGTAGGCTACTGTTAGATGGATAGCCTAAATGTCCTAATTCAGATGGGCTACCTGTTTTTTTTTTTTAATGGTATATCAAAAAGTGTATATTTTTTAAATGTGATTGTTGGTACATTTTACCAGTTTTTAACCATACTTTCAAAACAACAATTAAAATAGGAAAAATATGCAATATGAAAATAATTGAAGACAAAATGTGTTTTACTGCGAAAAAACAAACAAAATTTTTTAAAAGCCTTTTTCCAAAAGGTACATCTGGAAAAAGGGGGGTCATCTTATAATCAGGGTCGTCTTATATTCGGGCCAATACGGTAATTATGAATAAAAACTATAATAGCATCTCAAAGAATGAAATAAGACTGCTGCACTGTTGGGAAACACGATATGATGTAAACAGTGAGATGATGTGTGTACACACAAACTAAACATTCACAACCATCAGACAACCAAAACCCCTCACTTCAGCCTGGTCTTCAGGGTATTTATACCGCCAGCTTACTGAGAGCCCATCCAGAACCACTGGAATACAAGGCTTTGTTTTCTTAAGAGTCCTTCAGATGTTCACTAAACAAAGCTGGATCCGCAGCAGTAATCTGTCCAGGCCAACGTGGCTACCAAGAAAGAGGCATAAATAGGCGCTAAAAGCGAAGAATGGAAGCAGGACTGTGTGCGGTTTTCTCAGACGGGTTATTAACTCTGATTAACTTGAGACTGTCTGGTTGTGTGTGATTGGTGCAGACGGCATGACGTTCACATGCAGAACCATATTAAACCCTGAAAATCCCTTCAGCTCTGATCTGAACCGTCAGCTGCCTACCTAGACAACATTTAGCAACATCACTAGAGAACTCACAAACCTCCACTGGGTCAAAATGAGAGGCAACATCATATGAATCCTTAGTGGATAAGCCGAGGGAAATGTCAATTTAAATATATTTCATTCAGTACTGAAAGTTTCAATAGAAAAGAGATTCAGTTATAAAAACCCCACACATCAGGTCTAGACATGAGGCAGCAAACAGGATGAAAAATGGCAAATTTCAATGTCCATAACATACGCCTGCCCATACCAGATAGATAGATCAAACGATAGATAGAACGATAGACAGACAGACAAATTCTGCTGCCTGTCATTCCAATTCAAATTCTTTGTGTTCTGGCCAACTGAATTCAAATTCTCACTGAAAAGGAGTCGATTCTTCAATAGTGAATTCTGCAGAAGCAGCGCAGTCGAGTTTGGAACAGACGGTTTGAGGTTTTCAGTGTGTGACAGCAGCATCTGACATCTCTCACATCCAGCGCCAGAGTCCTGAGGAAACGGCCCAAAGCTCAGAGCCTCCTGCTGGTGTGTCCTGCACCTCCTGCACTTTCACAGACTCCCTCACACTGCTGACCTGCTCACTCGTCCAGCTAATTTTAGCTGTGCCACGAGTGCATGAGGCTCTGAGGAGGCCAGCGATCTGCCTCTCTCTGTCTCACATCACATACTCATAAATTCACAACACAAGCTCCATCCAGACAACTTACTGAAACTTAGATCAGAAACATATCCTACACAAGTACACTACAAGTTTATCCCACACTGCAGGGGTAGAGTTGTAAATACTTGCAATAACAAACTGCTTAAGAGTTTTGGACCCAAAATAAAAAACAAAAAAACATCTCGTTCAAAATTATAACATCACAACCATAAGCTCATTAACTAAAACTATTGGAAAGCATTTTTGCAAAACTATTGGAAAGCATTTTTGTTAACTAAAATAAAGCTGAATAAAATAAACAGAGGAAAAACTTGCACTTAAAAAAATTAAAAATCAATCAATAAAAATGAGAAATGTTGCCTTGACAGCTAAATGAAATAAAATAAAGTTGAAGTTGAAGAACTAAAATTTGCTAAAGCTAAAATCGGTATAAAATCGATAATCGGTATTAAAATTAAACAGAACTAAAAAAACAATACAAATAAAAGAACAACAAAATTACTTATACAAAGTACAACTAAGACGAAAACTGAAAATATAAAAATAAATGCGAATATATTATTAATAAATAATATAAAGTATATAAATTATATTAAAATAACACTGATTAACTCAGGTTTAAGTTGCAAAAGCATTGTTCAGAATTGTGATGTCATAATCATAAGCTTATTAACATCAGTGTTGTTATTGTTAACTAAATCTAAAACTATTAAAATGTTTTCGTTGAAATAAATTGAAATATTATATGAAAAACTTAATAATAATGAATAATACGTTTACCTTGAAGTACTAAAATTACTAAAACTAAATCAGATATAAATGAACGCTAAATAGAAATAAAAAACTAACAAATAACAAAAGCACATAATAAAATTACCTAACCTACAATTAAAATGAAAAGTGAAAACATGAAAACAAATGCTAACTATACTATAATAGTACTATATAGTAGTATATAAATAATACTAAAACAACAAAGCTGCAAAAACATTTGAAGAATTATGACAATCACAATCATAAGCAGATTAACATCAGTGTTGTTACTTTTAACTAAAATGAAGACTATTAAAATTGTTTTCATTAATTGCAATTAAATAAATAAGATGAAACACTTACACGTGAAGTGCTAAAATGACTAAAACTGAAATAGAAATATTTAAAAACTAAGACTAATAAAAATATTAAAAGCACATAAAATAAACTAAAATTACAATGAAAACTAAAATCTTAAATTCTTTAAAAAAAAGAATACTATAATAGTACATAACACTAAAATAACACCGATTGACACACAACTCCCACATTTACATATTAAATGACAGCAACTTGACCTGCAGCCAATCACAGCAGAGCTCATTTACATATACAATACAAGACTCAAACAGCCCGTTTCATTCAAGGGTCAGAAAATGTTTAAGAGAAAAAACATTATGAGTGTTTCTGATGCACAAAACCTGGACAAACATTATAAGTGAGCTTCAATAAATCACAGAGTGCTCATATGTGTGTGTGTGAGTTTCCCATCAGTCTTACTTTATCCAGCAGCGGCTGGCACTGCGGCACTTTGCTCTCTGGACTCTCGAGTTTGACGATGCTGATGAAGATGGTCTCCTGACGGTCATCTTCGCTGGT
Source organism: Sinocyclocheilus grahami (assembly GCF_001515645.1). Lineage (NCBI taxonomy): Eukaryota > Metazoa > Chordata > Actinopteri > Cypriniformes > Cyprinidae > Sinocyclocheilus > Sinocyclocheilus grahami. The sequence continues at coordinate 237,579 of NW_015506054.1, read as the reverse complement.
GTTACACAGAGACAGCGGGTGAGACTGCAGAGAGACAGACAGAGAGAGAGAGATTCAGATGTAAAACAGGCAAACGGGACAGATCCACCACAGCATCTGCTCAGTAAATCTCTCAGCCGATGAGACTCGTTTTCCCAGAGGTCAAGCAAATGTTTCCTGGATATTTATTTTGTGATTTCAGTCCTGTCAAGTGTATGATGGCATCGTTTTAGAAATGTAAGCACATTTAATGTACACGCATTCAACAAGTGTGATTGATAATGCACAATCTGCTACACGTGACTGACAAAGTGGAATCAAATGAAGCCACTCTTCTTCTATCTGAATACAGCAATAGCCAATGGAAAGCATCAGCTTCACATTCAAATAACACACGTGCATGAGTTCATGAAGCTGTCCCTTCAGCGTGCAACGGCTCTTTGATGTTGAAGAGGCAACTTCCTTTTCCTACGCATGTGGGCGAACATTTGACTAATAGTTCCCTTATCACTGAAAACCAAAAGAGATAGAAGTGACACAGAAAGAGAGAGAGAGAATAAGTTGAAAAGTTTTTAAAGGGGGCAGAATATAGGCTCATGAATATTAATTAGCTGATTTGCCCAGCATATTGAATATATATTCACAACAGTTGCATTTAGATTAATTTAATAAAGCTAAATATATTATATATATATATGTGCGTTTGTATGCATGTATAATTAAATTATTATATTATTTACTGCATTTAATTAATATATATTTTATCTATATTACATTTAAATATAATACATAATAAAAATGTAAATAATGAATTAAACATGTAAAATTATAATATATAATTATTAATTAAAATATATTATATAGAGAGAGAGAATAAGTATGTATCTTATATTAATTAATATATTTATATATTAATGTATCTTATATTAATTACATTAATAATAAATTATTTATAATATAAACTATAATAATTAATTAAAAGTAACAATTTAGCTACATGCTACATGATTAAATGGGTCTATAGTATTGTTACGCCCCGTCTAGGGGTAGAGCGCAACATGAAACAAAAACAAAAAAACCCAAGCGTGAACAATCAACTTCTTTTTTTAATATTTATTTGGGAATTCACTTTCGGGAGCCGACGGTGCCAAACTAATAAACAAAACGTTCTTAATATTAAACCCTCTAAATTACCTATCCGAAGTAAAGAAACTAAAATAAAATACAATTCTCTAACCTAACTACCTAATCCAAGAACACAGATCCAAACGTTACAAAAACAAAAGATGGCGTCTGACTCCTTACTTTCCCAATAACTATGTATAATATTCACAATAAATATTTACAAAGAAACATCAAGTTCAGAGGGAGAATCTAGAATCAAAATCGTACAACAGGCAAGGGTCGGGTAAGCCAGATTTCCGTTACACAAACAATGAATATCCAGACAATCTCTCTAAGCACACAAATGGGGTAAAACAGCACAAGCATTGCCAGAAAATGTTTAAGAGAAAAAACATTATGAGTGTTTCTGATGCACAAAACCTGGACAAACATTATAAGTGAGCTTCAATAAATCACAGAGTGCTCATATGTGTGTGTGTGAGTTTCCCATCAGTCTTACTTTATCCAGCAGCGGCTGGCACTGCGGCACTTTGCTCTCTGGACTCTCGAGTTTGACGATGCTGATGAAGATGGTCTCCTGACGGTCATCTTCGCTGGTGTTACACAGAGACAGCGGGTGAGACTGCAGAGAGACAGACAGAGAGAGAGAGATTCAGATGTAAAACAGGCAAACGGGACAGATCCACCACAGCATCTGCTCAGTAAATCTCTCAGCCGATGAGACTCGTTTTCCCAGAGGTCAAGCAAATGTTTCCTGGATATTTATTTTGTGATTTCAGTCCTGTCAAGAGTATGATGGCATCGTTTTAGAAATGTAAGCACATTTAATGTACACGCATTCAACAAGTGTGATTGATAATGCACAATCTGCTACACGTGACTGACAAAGTGGAATCAAATGAAGCCACTCTTCTTCTATCTGAATACAGCAATAGCCAATGGAAAGCATCAGCTTCACATTCAAATAACACACGTGCATGAGTTCATGAAGCTGTCCCTTCAGCGTGCAACGGCTCTTTGATGTTGAAGAGGCAACTTCCTTTTCCTACGCATGTGGGCGAACATTTGACTAATAGTTCCCTTATCACTGAAAACCAAAAGAGATAGAAGTGACACAGAAAGAGAGAGAGAGAATAAGTTGAAAAGTTTTTAAAGGGGGCAGAATATAGGCTCATGAATATTAATTAGCTGATTTGCCCAGCATATTGAATATATATTCACAACAGTTGCATTTAGATTAATTTAATAAAGCTAAATATATTATATATATATATGTGCGTTTGTATGCATGTATAATTAAATTATTATATTATTTACTGCATTTAATTAATATATATTTTATCTATATTACATTTAAATATAATACATAATAAAAATGTAAATAATGAATTAAACATGTAAAATTATAATATATAATTATTAATTAAAATATATTATATAGAGAGAGAGAATAAGTATGTATCTTATATTAATTAATATATTTATATATTAATGTATCTTATATTAATTACATTAATAATAAATTATTTATAATATAAACTATAATAATTAATTAAAAGTAACAATTTAGCTACATGCTACATGATTAAATGGGTCTATAGTATTGTTACGCCCCGTCTAGGGGTAGAGCGCAACATGAAACAAAAACAAAAAAACCCAAGCGTGAACAATCAACTTCTTTTTTTAATATTTATTTGGGAATTCACTTTCGGGAGCCGACGGTGCCAAACTAATAAACAAAACGTTCTTAATATTAAACCCTCTAAATTACCTATCCGAAGTAAAGAAACTAAAATAAAATACAATTCTCTAACCTAACTACCTAATCCAAGAACACAGATCCAAACGTTACAAAAACAATAGATGGCGTCTGACTCCTTACTTTCCCAATAACTATGTATAATATTCACAATAAATATTTACAAAGAAACATCAAGTTCAGAGGGAGAATCTAGAATCAAAATCGTACAACAGGCAAGGGTCGGGTAAGCCAGATTTCCGTTACACAAACAATGAATATCCAGACAATCTCTCTAAGCACACAAATGGGGTAAAACAGCACAAGCATTGCAAATGCTGTCATCTCCTTTGATGTAACACAAACTCAGAAGTGTGAACTTTACCATCACCAGCGAACTTCTAGTGGGTTATGAAAGTAAACTGGGACATAACCATGGATGCACTGGACCCTTCCCCAAATAACCCTCCAGCAGCGGGACAGCTCCCGTGGGATGCACAGGCTGGCCATAACCCGTCTCACCCGCCAGCGTCCTTCATCCCGCTAAACGGAGCGGAAATCCCAGCGTGAAACTGAGCCGTGACATCAGCAGCTGGCAGATCAGCAGAGAGACGCTGAAGTCATCGGCGCAGAAGGGCTGTTGGGTGTCAATCAAACCCAGAGATGATGGAAAGAGGAGGAGAAGCGTGGAAATGACAGGAACACCGCAGTACGTGGACAGAATACTGCCTTAAAGGACAGAGGTCAGGCACTCGGGTCGTCTTTAGGATGCTCTGTGAGCACTTTCAGTAGACAATCAGTGATACAGCAGAAAAACTTTTTCTGAATGCCTAAAGTACGTACAGTATATTATGGAAGCATGTTTCCACCACAGAATAAAAACATAAAAAATGCAAGTTCACAGTTTCACAGACTTTTCAGTTCAGAATTCTGAGTTTAAATCTTGCAATTATGTTTTTTTTCCACCATGAATAATAATAATAATAAAGGTAATTTTAAAACTTTCTCTCACAATTCCGACTTTTTTCTTTTTGTGTACATCTGAATTCTAACTTTTCTTAGAGTTGCAAGAAAAAAAAGTCAGAAGTGCGAAATAAGTCACAAATACTTATCTTATTTATTAATTTTTTTTCTGCATCGGAAACTGACTTAAATTCAATGGTGTCAATTTAATCTACCTATTTCTGTAAACAAAATCGAAAGAATGCATTAAATTGATTAAAAACAGAAAAAAGTACAAATAAGTTTTATAATAAATATAAAAATATCGTAAACACTGTAATATTGTGAAACATTACAATTTAAAATACTGGATTTCTATTTGAAAACTTTTATTTTATTTCTGTGATGCGCAGCTGAATTTTCAGCATCATTCCTCCAGTCTTCAGTGTCACATGATCTTCAGTAAGAACTTCATTTGGACAACTTTAAAGATGATTTTCTCAATATTTAGATTTTTTTGCACCCTCAGATTCCAGATTTTCAAATATTTATATCTCAAACCAAATATTGTCATATCCTAACAAACTATACAATACAAAAAGTGATTTTCTTAGTATTTTTGTATTCCAGTACGAATATTGAAATATTCTTAAATCAAGATACATTTCGATGCAAAACAACATAAGGTTTTTTTTCTTGTTTTAAGCATAAACTCACTTAATTTTGATCAGTTTCTCAGAAAACAATGCTTAATATCTTAAGTCACTTTGCTTTTCAAGTAAATGTATCTTGAATTAAGAATTTCAGATATTTGTTTTAATAAACAAGAGAAAAATACTGAGGAAGAACATCACTTTTTGCACTAAAAACATCAAAAGCACAATTATTCAGCCTTGATCAAACAACCACTCTATCCTGTATGTCTGTGTGTTTATCATTATCACAGATGCATGTGCATTAGAGAGATCTCAGTCCAGCGGCTGATGCATGTGCTCATGTGTTGTGCCGGTTTGTTTTGTGCATGTGTTTGGATATCAGTGCACAGACGCAGAAAATACATAGACTTCCGGCGTAGTGTTTACAACATGAACCAAAGAAAACTTCTGCTCAAGGTCTAGCTTTTGCAAATGGAAGTCTGCTATATGAATTAAGGAGAAATCACTAGAAAGTCTGCTGTTGGAAAATGATGAGAGTTAATCACAGAGTCATATAAGAACTAGTCAGACAACTGGCTATAAACATTTTGGGAGATGATCAATACCCAGTGCCCTAAAGACCAGGAAATGACTGACAAACTACTTTCTTTCATGCTTTGCCATACTTTGTTATATGCTAGAGTGACAGGGAGGGAGAACATATTCTAAAGAACATATTATTGGACAAAATATATGTATGCTCCCCTACCAATAAGAAGATGTCAGCAGTATTTTCCCAGAACAGAAAGACTGTACATTTAAAGTAAATTTTAAGACTCTTCTGCTCACCAAGGCTGCTTTTTAAAAAATAAAAATACAGTAAAAACAGTAATATTGTGAAATATTTTTACAATTTCAAATAACTGCTTTCTATGTGAATATCTGTTACCAGTCTCCCGTAATCCTTTGCATGTATCACACTTTTAAAAATCCATCACTACAAAAAGTGATTTTCTTAGTATTTTTGTATTCCAGTACGAATATTGAAACATTCTTAAATCAAGATACATTTCGATGCAAAACAACATAAGGTTTTTTTTTCTTGTTTTAAGCATAAACTCACTTCATTTTGATCAGTTTCTCAGAAAACAATGCTTAATATCTTAAGTCACTTTGCTTTTCAAGTAAATGTATCTTGAATTAAGAATTTCAGATATTTGTTTTAATAAACAAGAGAAAAATACTGAGGAAGAACATCACTTTTTGCACTAAAAACATCAAAAGCACAATTATTCAGCCTTGATCAAACAACCACTCTATCCTGTATGTCTGTGTGTTTATCATTATCACAGATGCATGTGCATTAGAGAGATCTCAGTCCAGCGGCTGATGCATGTGCTCATGTGTTGTGCCGGTTTGTTTTGTGCATGTGTTTGGATATCAGTGCACAGACGCAGAAAATACATAGACTTCCGGCGTAGTGTTTACAACATGAACCAAAGAAAACTTCTGCTCAAGGTCTAGCTTTTGCAAATGGAAGTCTGCTATATGAATTAAGGAGAAATCACTAGAAAGTCTGCTGTTGGAAAATGATGAGAGTTAATCACAGAGTCATATAAGAACTAGTCAGACAACTGGCTATAAACATTTTGGGAGATGATCAATACCCAGTGCCCTAAAGACCAGGAAATGACTGACAAACTACTTTCTTTCATGCTTTGCCATACTTTGTTATATGCTAGAGTGACAGGGAGGGAGAACATATTCTAAAGAACATATTATTGGACAAAATATATGTATGCTCCCCTACCAATAAGAAGATGTCAGCAGTATTTTCCCAGAACAGAAAGACTGTACATTTAAAGTAAATTTTAAGACTCTTCTGCTCACCAAGGCTGCTTTTTAAAAAATAAAAATACAGTAAAAACAGTAATATTGTGAAATATTTTTACAATTTCAAATAACTGCTTTCTATGTGAATATCTGTTACAATGTAATTTATTTCTGTGATCAAAGCTGGATTTTCAGCATCATTCCTCCAGTCTTCAGTGTCACATGATCTTCGGAAATCAGTCTAATATGCTGATTTGATGCTCAAGAATAATTTCTGATTATTATCAATGTTGAAAACAGTTGTGCTGCACAATATTTTTGTGGAAACGGTGGTACATGTTATTTTTCAGGATTCACAGATGAACAGAAAGTTCAAAAGAACAGCATTTATTTGAAATAGAAATCATTTGTAACATTATAAATGTCTTTACTGTCACTTCCTAGTATAGTTTTTTTATTATTCATTATTATTAATTTTTATAAATGTATTATTTTTATTTAGTATTAATATGAATTCAGCTGTTCATTATGCATCATATTGATCAAATTAACGCATCCTCGATGAATAAAAACATTAATTTCTTTATCTTATGGTCCACAAACTTTTGAATGGTACTGTAGCGATCAAAACTGAGAGGGAGATGTGAAGTGGACTTACACAATATTATAGAGCCCAAAAAGCATTAAGCACGCTCAGAAATAAAGGTACAAAAGCGGTCACTGGGGCGGTACCTTTTAGGTGTTCCTATCAGAATCTAATATGTACCAAAATGGACCCTTGAGGTACAAACATGTGCCTTTTGAAAAGGTACCACCCCAGTGACAGCTTTTGTACCTTTATTTCTGAGAGTCAAACAAGCTAACTAGCATCTGGAGAAAGAGACAAGGACAGAGAAAGGATATACGGCTCACATTCAAACATGAGATTTTTATTAAAGTCTCACACTCTTTGTAAATACTAAGTCCATGTGGACCAGATTCAGTTAGACTAGACCAATCAGCAGATACATTTATGCCAAATTGTTTATTTTGCTTCCCGTTTTATGCACAATTGCATGCTAATTTGCATCTAGAAGTGATTTTCCCTGCTCTCTGTGACTCACGGAGAAGCGCCGGTCTAAGCGAACAGGATGAAGTCTGGAAAAGTGAGTTGTGAGATGGTTGGCGAGGCTATTAGAACTACAGGACTGTCAAAACAGGAGCGAGCTCAGATTACAGCCGTCGCCCTCGCTCCCATTGAGACGCACGGAAACCCACACCATAATGACAGCCGAGAGTCGGATTGTCTGCTGACTCAATGAAAGGGATTAGAAGGTATTGTGGCGCTTTCTGAGAAGAGGAAAGGAGAGGAGCCGATAGAGACGACTGGGTAACTTCACCTGCAGAAATCATCAGGACGTTCCTCTCTTTGAAACGCTGAATGAGCTAGTGAATTACAGCCACAGCGGATCACGGGGGGAAGAAACACATACTAGAAAATAGATAGGCTGCAGTAAAAATAAAGCAATAACATGAGAGCATTACAGTGATTTTACCACAGGTAAAAGGTGATTGTGCAAAACAATATGATGCCTAATGAACAGCTGAATTCATATTAATACTAAATAAAAATAATAAACGTATAAAAAATGTATAATGAATAATAAAAAAACTATACTAGGAACGTTATTATTGCAATAAATAGTTATTATCAGCAGCATTAACACTATTATTATTAGCATAAAAAACAACACAAAGTAGTCCAAATGTAGGATATATCAGGAGGTTGTGCACAATTCAGTCGAACTGAAAATGCTTTATAAATTCCAATAAGGGGTTATTTTTGTGCACAACAATGCAGTAGTATGACAAAAGATGTACAATAAATAGTTGAATATTATATATATATATATATATATATATATATAATAAAAATTAATATATAAAACATTATTTTACTGATCGCAAACTTTTGAATGGTACTGTAGCGATTGAAACGAGGGAGATGTGAAGTGGACTTAAAGAAATCCTTATAGATCCAAAAATGAATTTTAAAACAAGCTAAATAGCATCTGGAGAAAGAGACAAATATGGCTCCAAACATGTGATTATTACTGAAGTCCATGTGGACTACACATAGGTCAAATTTACCAAGATTCAACCAATCAGCAGATAAATGTATGCCAAATTACTCAAAAGCATTTCTTTTGCTGTCCGTTTTATGCACAATGACATGCTCATTTGCATCTAGCGCTGATTTTCCCTGCTTTCTGCGCCTCCAAACTGACCTGTGAGCCGCTCACTGAGAAGCGGCGGTCGAAAGCCAACAGGATGAAGTCTGGAAAAGTGAGCTGTGAGATGGTTGGCGAGGCTATTAGAACTACAGCACTGTCAAAACAGGAGCGAGCTCAGATTACAGCCGACGCATGGAAACCCACACCATAATGAGAGCCGAGAGTCGGATTGTCTGCTGACTCAATGAAAGGGATTAGAAGGTATTGTGGCGCTTTCTGAGAAGAGGAAAGGAGAGGAGCCGATAGAGACGACTGGGTAACTTCACCTGCAGAAATCATCAGGACGTTCCTCTCTTTGAAACGCTGAATGAGCTAGTGAATTACAGCCACAGCGGATCACGGGGGGAAGAAACACATACTAGAAAATAGATAGGCTGCAGTAAAAATAAAGCAATAACATGAGAGCATTACAGTGATTTTACCACAGGTAAAAGGTGATTGTGCAAAACAATATGATGCCTAATGAACAGCTGAATTCATATTAATACTAAATAAAAATAATAAACGTATAAAAAATGTATAATGAATAATAAAAAAACTATACTAGGAACGTTATTATTGCAATAAATAGTTATTATCAGCAGCATTAACACTATTATTATTAGCATAAAAAACAACACAAAGTAGTCCAAATGTAGGATATATCAGGAGGTTGTGCACAATTCAGTCGAACTGAAAATGCTTTATAAATTCCAATAAGGGGTTATTTTTGTGCACAACAATGCAGTAGTATGACAAAAGATGTACAATAAATAGTTGAATATTATATATATATATATATATATATATATATATATATAATAAAAATTAATATATAAAACATACATAAATTAATAATACTACTAATAATAATACTCTGCATGTTTATAAGACATTTTTTTTATGTCAAACTTCACTTCCGGCTAAAATATGAGTCCATAATCCATAATAAGGCTTCCTCCAGTGAAAAAGTCCATCTCCTGTTGTCTCTCACATCAAAATCCAGCCACAGATTTGTTTAGAGCTGTTTTGGCTTGTAAACAGTGCTTGATCTGTGCAGATTTCTCTCCTGATTCAGACCTAATGGTGGATTTGTTTCTTACAAACATCACCAGATGTTAACTGATGGACTGGAGTGCTGTGGATTACTTGTGGATTATTGTGATGTTTTTATCAGCTGTTTGGACTCTCATTCTGACGGCACCCATTCACTGCAGAGCATCCATTGCTGAGACACTGATGCAATGCTACATTTCTCCAAATCTGATGAAGAAACAAACTCATCTATTGTCTTGGATGACCTGAGGGTGAGCACATTTACAGCTAATTTAAATTTTTTTGGTGAACTGTTCCTTTAAAATCACTGTTTGGAACAGAGCTGGTGTCATTTCAGACATGAGACAAATAGGCAAAGATCATGACTGATAAAAATAAAACAGGACTCAGTGTCAGATCAGTGTGTGATAACACACAGGGTCAAAGTTCAACACTGTCACACACACATCATCCAGCAGAGGGGGTGTGTGCACAAACACACACACACACGTGTATGTATATATATATATATATATATATTTTTTTTTTCAAGGTTTAGGGTTGATGTAGGTTTGGACGATAGTATATTTAATCATTTTATAGTCTTATATAAAAGATAATGTCTTTGCAGGGTCTGATTTAAGGACCCCACAAAGTCAAACTTTCCTTATTTTACTAACTTCTTTTGGTCCTCACAAAGTAGTAAAAACAAGTTCTCACACACAGGACTGGGTCAATGCAACGATGCATTACTGTCACCGTCTCCAAGGGGAAATGGGTCATTACACACACACACACACACACACACACACACACACACCTGGTCAGCTATCCTTGTGGAGACCACAATTTAGGTCCCCATGAGTCTGTGTGTAGTCAGGTTTCACACACACACGTGTATGTATATATATATATATATATATATTTTTTTTTTCAAGGTTTAGGGTTGATGTAGGTTTGGACGATAGTATATTTAATCATTTTATAGTCTTATATAAAAGATAATGTCTTTGCAGGGTCTGATTTAAGGACCCCACAAAGTCAAACTTTCCTTATTTTACTAACTTCTTTTGGTCCTCACAAAGTAGTAAAAACAAGTTCTCACACACAGGACTGGGTCAATGCAACGATGCATTACTGTCACCGTCTCCAAGGGGAAATGGGTCATTACACACACACACACACACACACACACACACACACACCTGGTCAGCTATCCTTGTGGAGACCACAATTTAGGTCCCCATGAGTCTGTGTGTAGTCAGGTTTAAGTCCCCACCAGGATATATAAACCTGTACACACACACACACACTTCACATGCACAAAACACACCTGCACCAAACGATCATTACGGCCAACACAGATACACAAAATATCACACTGACACAATATGAGAAACAAACTGCCTCATTTGCTGCAAAGACAAAACAAAAAAACAAAACATTTTTCAAGTTCAATGTGTTCAATCACAGCCCAGTACAAATAAATATGCAGATCAGATTCAACATCTTATGTTATAGTATAATCATAATGAATGGGCCAGATGCACAAAACTTTCTTAGAAATAAAAATCCTTATTTTCTAACTTAAGAATAAATTTAAGAATGTTTTGCATCCCCAACAACTCTTAATAATGTTTTTATCATTTTTCTTACGATAGAGACAAAACCTCCTGAATAGAATGTTCTTAAAAATCATCATAATTAAGGTGAAGGTGAAAAAACTAAAAATTAACTACCAACTAAACATCTGAAATGTTTAAGCTCTGCAGTTACAAGAAGTGCATATGAGAGCTAAAAACAAGGCCTGTCACTGTACTGACGTCTTTCTCCAGCGTGTGGGAGCAACAGCAGATCTCTCCTGGGACCCCATAATCAAACACTGGAATGATGGTAAAGTGCATCCGTACACAAACGGCCACATCAAGGCCCGGCTCTTTTATTGTTGTTTTATTTTGGAGTGCAAACACGACTCGCTCGCACAAACAGACTCCATGGCAACCATCTGACCCCTGACGACCGATCAATTACTGACGCTTAAACAACCGGACAATTGAACAACAGCTTGAACTGCTAAAGTGATTTTAGTTTTTATCCCCACATGGAACTTTCCTGAAAAAATACAAATAAAGTGCGTCTCTTGAAGTAAACAGAAGCAAACCAAGGTAAATGTCCAGTCACTAGTAGTGTTTGCCAAGTCAACCATCACTATGACTGGGGTTTACGCTTGTTCAAACTACTGACCCCAAGTCAGTATTATTTTAGCATCATTCAGATACTATTTTAGTTTTTATTACGTGATTTTTTTATACTTTCTCCTTTTCTTTTTTTGCGTTTTTGTCATTTTTAGTCGTTTTTTTAATGTTAATATAGTTTTTATTAGCTTTTATTTTAGTTTGTTATTTTAGTACATAAAGTTAAACTTCATAAAATAATAAAATTCACATTTTATTACATTAAGAAATAACATAAAATAGCAATAATAAAATGAAACCTTTTAATCTAATGGTTAAATTTAATGGTATTCAGAACAGAAATAAAAAATAAAAGTATAAAATTATAGTACTACAGAAATTATAGTGGCATTCATTATAAACAATACTTTTGTGTGCTTGACGTTAATTGCATAATATGTCGCTTTGCATCACGTCTCAAAAGCACGACTCGAGACCCTCATGCTTTCTTTTTTTTTTTTTTAAACCATTCCTGAGTGCTGCGTCTTGTTTTTAGATGCAAAGGTGCATCCTGTGTGAACAGCCCCTTACTTGATCATTTTCTTCAGAGCACAACTGTGCATTTTTCTTTACTCATAACTCATGCTTTCTTTCATATTTTAATGCAAACACATTCAATAATTTTAAAGTGTGAGGGTTCAAATACTGAAGTATGAAACATCGTTCTGCTGTAAACATCCATATGTGTCATTGGATACAGCAACAGAGATATCAGATGTTCTGAGCGGATTTGTTGAGGGAGAGACACACACACACACACACACTTCTCTCATGGAGAAGTGAGCGTCAGGAATGCTCTCCCAGAGTAAACACTGCTCCGCTGCGCTTTGATGTCTGGAGTCTCTCTCTAGCACTAAATCCTCTTCATCGCTGCCATGATCCCAACAGACAACAGGAGGAGAAACACAGCATCACACGATGGGAGAAAATAATTCATTCTTCCTACAGTAACAATCTCACACACAGTCAGCCGTACAGTCACACCTGCTTCAGGCGTCCAGTTCACACAGAGCGGCCAGTTCCATCCCATAATGATCATCGCCACTCCATCTGTGCTGGAACATTCCAGAACATGATTCAGGTAAACAGACGAGTGAGTGATAGTGTGTGTGTGTGTGTGTGAGTGAGTGAATGAGTGAATGAGTGAGTGAGAGAGAGAACCTTTAAGTGTTAAATGTGTGTGTGTGTGTGTGTGTGTGAGTGAGTGAATGAGTGAATGAGTGAGTGAGAGAGAGAACCTTTAAGTGTTAAATGTGTGTGTGTGTGTGTGTGTGTGAGTGAGTGAATGAGTGAATGAGTGAGTGAGAGAGAGAACCTTTAAGTGTTAAATGTGTGTGTGTGTGTGTGTGTGTGAGTGAGTGAATGAGTGAATGAGTGAGTGAGAGAGAGAACCTTTAAGTGTTAAATGTGTGTGTGTGTGTGTGTGTGTGAGTGAGTGAATGAGTGAATGAGTGAGTGAGAGAGAGAACCTTTAAGTGTTAAATGTGTGTGTGTGTGTGTGTGTGTGAGTGAGTGAATGAGTGAATGAGTGAGTGAGAGAGAGAACCTTTAAGTGTTAAATGTGTGTGTGTGTGTGTGTGTGTGAATGAGTGAATGAGTGAGTGAGAGAGAGAACCTTTAAGTGTTAAATGTGTGTGTGTGTGTGTGTGTGTGTGTGTGTGTGTGAGGGAGTGAATGTGTGAATGAGAGAATCTTTAAGTGTCAAATTTGTGTGTGTGTGTGTGTGTGTGTGTGTGTGTGACCTTGCAGCATTTGAGCTCCATCCTTAACACCATAGCAACCATATAGTAACACATTAAACACTCAGAACACACTAGCGACCACCTGAAACACCATAGCAACCACATAGTAACACATTAAACCCTCAGAACAGCATATAAACACCCCAGCAGCCACCCAACACACCACAGCAACCACATAGTAGCACTTCAAACACCCAGAACACCCTAGCAACACCACAACAACCACCTAAAACACCATAGCAACCACATAGTAACACATTAAACCTTTAGAACAGCATAAAAACACCCCAGCAACCACCCAGAACACCATAGCAACCACACAGTAACACATCAAATCCTCAGAACAGCATAAAAACACCCCAGCAACCACCCAGAACACTATAGCAACCACATAGTAACACATTAAACCCACAGAACAGCATAGAAACACCCCAGCAGCCACCCAAAACACCATAGCAACAACATAGTAACACTTCAAACACCCAGAACACCCTAGCAACACCACAACAACCACCTAAAAGACCATAGCAACCACAGAGTAATGCATTAAACACCCAGAACACTCTAGCAACACCCCAGCGATCACCCAGAACAACACAGCAACCACATAGTAACACATTAAATCCTCAAAATAGCATAGAAACACCCCAGCAACCACCCAGAACACCATAGCAACCACATAGTAACACATTAAACCATCAGAACACCCTAGCAACACCACAACACCCACCTAAAACACCATAGCATCCACATAGTAACACATTAAACCTTCAGAACAGCATAGAAACACCCCAGCAACATGCTCAAAATTGATATCACATTTGTGATCACGCTCACACACCAAATATTTAGGAAAACGGCACTGTTGCTTGTGTGATATGACTTAAACTACATAAACATAAAAACAAAAACCCATACAGGGATATTTTTCGTTTTCATAGCTTGAATTATTGGGGCATTTTAACTGCATTCTAATAGGCTTCCTCACGCAGTGAATGCTTTTGGACTTTCAAGACGTGTTTTTGCTCGTTTTTTGCACAGTGTGTGAAATACTCGACAATGTCAGCTCACACATCGTTAAAACGACAATTATGATATTATTGCAGACGATAAATATTGCACACTTCAAATTCTCACTTATGTAATTTGGATTAAAAAGCTTTTTTCAGCTTTAAAGCCTGTGACACACACTCACAGACAGCTGCGGCCGTGCTGGACACAAACCAGCTTCAACAGGGCCTCAGTTTTCACAGCCTGGTGCCACCTCGCTCCAAACAGAGAAGCGGCGCCTCCCCTTCAGCAGCAGACAGAAAAACGCAGAGGAAAAAATAAAGCATCGCTCTATCTTCATTTGTGTCACGGGCCGCTCTGGCCGGCGTTCCCAAACCCCATCAGAGGCGGAGGAGAAAGTCATCAGCATGAAAATCCCCTCAGCACCCACAGCTCCACATCATCCCGCTTAAAAGTGTATTTTTGACATAATTACAGAAGAGGGCGAAGCGTCTTGAGTCATGATCCGGGCCCGGAACCATCGGCCTCGCCGGCTACAAACACATAAACACAGGCCTGCCTCCCTCAACCATACCACCACGCCTTCTGCTCACGATCCAGACGCTTGATGTTTTTCAGCCCTCGCTTTTCCTTTTCTCCCTCTCTCTCTGAGTGATTGAAACGTGAGTGAGGAAAGCTGTAATTTAACCGGTCTCCCATTCAGGCTACTGTCAAAATAAATATTTTAATTAGGTCAGAAATGTCAAATCTGGCACCAAATTGAGAGAAAAAACATCTTTGGCTAGTTGACAGGATGACTGGCTGACAAAAACAATTCAGCTTGTTACTTTTAAGAATAGCGTAATAATGCATAATTTTAATTAATAATATATTAATACCTTTATTTAACCAAGAAAAGACTCACTGAGATTAAAATCTCTTTTCCAGGAGTGTCCTGGCCAAGATAGGCAGCCAAGTTTGCATATACAAATAAACAAAATAGTTACAACATACATTGCAAAATCAGTTTCTGTGAAGACATGTGCATCCCTACCAGGACTCATTTAACATTCAATAATGACAAGCCATGGTTTACAGCAAAACTTCGTCATCTTCGTGAGGCCAAAGAGGACGCCTACAAAAGGGGGGACAGAGTCTTGTACAATCAGGCCAGAAACACAATGAATAAGGAGATTAGAGTGGCCTAGTACATCCCTACAACTTTTTTTATTTTATTCTATTCCTATTCCATCTATACCACACCTGTACATACAATTTATTATTTTTTGTGGTTTATATTTATGCATGTGTATTTTATTCACATCTCATTTTTATTATCTGTGTGTTGTTGTTGTCTCCGTGTACTGGAAGCTTGTGACACTATAACAAATTCCTTGTATGTGCAAACATACTCGGCAATAAAGCTCTTTCTGATTCTGAAAACCAACATAAAACCGGTTAAAAACAATTACACACCATTAAGTTGCTCTCAAGATTACATAATAAGGACTTAAAATAATTATAAGACACCAAGTTCTGTAACTTCATCTCCTTTTGGAGAAGATTCCAATCTGAGGCGGCAGCATATTTAAAAGAGGTTTTACCAAGCTCAGTTCTGACAAAGGGCACACAGAGATTGTAATTTGATTGAGAACGTAATTAATGATTTCCAAATAAAGTCCTTCGTATAAAACAACAGAGATACTTTGGCAAATGACCAAAAATTGCCTTATATATCAACAAATGCCAGTGCATTTTTCTCCGTATTCTCAAGGAAGGCCATGCAACTCTTTCATATAGTTCACAATGATGAGTTAAAAATGTACAATCAGTAATAAATCTCAGAGCACCATGGTACAAAGCATCCAAGGAAGAAAGAAGGTAAGAGAATCGGTAGAAATGTAGCGGACACTAGTTTTTTCCTCACCTTAAATGGGAAACATGACTTATTTCTAAAGTAAAACCCTAACTACTTCTTTAATTTTTTACTCAGATACTTAATATGTGAACCAAAACGTAATTTGTTATCAATGATAATACCCAGATATTTGTACTCTGACTAATTTGGCTCCCCTGAGAAGTTTGAAGGACAACAGAGTTCTCTAAAGAATTTATAGAATTTGAAAATAGCATACATTTTTTTTCAACATTTAAAACCAACTTCAAAGCATGAAACCCGTTTTGGATAATACAAAAACAGACTGTAATGCAGCCACAGATTGTTGCTTAGAGGGAGCTGAACAGTATACAATAGTATCATCTGCGTAAAAATGGAACCTTGCTTTATCAATATTAAAATCAAGGCAATTTATATATATATACAGTATACTGAATAATAATGGTCCCAACACAGATCCTTGTGGAACTCCCTTGACAACCTCTAAAAGATCTGACTGAACACCTTCCACCTTCTGATAATCCTACCCATCTAAGCCTATCTAATATGTTGTGATTCACAGTATCGAAGGCCTTTGATAAGTCAATAGTTGTATTCAGACATGTGGCAAAGTAAAATGCAATGAATTTATGTCTTGCATACACTACATTTCAAAAGATTGGGGTCAGTAAGATTTTAATACTTTTATTCAGCAAGGATGCATTAAATTGATCAAAAGTGACATTAAAGACATTTAAGCTTTCCATTTCAAATAAATGCTGTTCTTTTGAACATTCTATTCATCAAAGAATCCTGGAAAACAAAATGTATCACAGTTTCCAGAAAAATATGAAGCAGCACAACTGTTTTCAGCATTGATAATAATCAGAAATGTTTCTCGAGCAGCAAATCAGCATATTAGACTGATTTCTGAAGATCACGTGACACTGAAGACTGGAGGAATGATGCTGAAAATTCAGATTTGATCACAGGAATAAATTACATTTTACTATATATTCACATACATTATATTAAATTGCAATAATATTTAAAAATGTTACTGTATTTACTGTATTTTTAATTCAATAAAATGCAGCCTCAGTGATCAGAAGAGACTTTTCAAAATCTTAAACATTTTAAACTGAGATTTTCTTCTTTCTTTCAACAGCATGCTGGCTTTTAATATAAATTTTGCCTTATTGCTTTAACAGAGATCTAATACTTCCTAGTAGATGTTTATGGAGCATCAATGAGGAAATGCATTATCATAGAGCAGATTGCTGGCTGAAGATGGAGCACCATTTCTTCACCAGGCGTTTAACATACAGTTTACAAATCTTTCTCCTCCTCTACTCTGGAATAGGCCAGAGTGACTACATGATTACTACGACTATAAAAAGCTCAGACGTATGCCAAAACCAGGCCAGGACGCCTTGCAAGGGGCTCCTCAACTCATTTCCTTCTGGCATCTGTATTTCAATCTCTACATCTTCAAAGAGCTTCTCCAGCGCCCTCTTTCTGGATTTCCATTACAGCATTAGAGATTTATCACACAGGGTCATTCTAGGTCACACGTTCAGCCTGAAGACCACCACAGTTATTTTCTTCTTAAGAACACAACCAAACTTAGCATTAACAAGGATCTTCACTGTCAAACATGAGCAACTTATGGATAAATCACTCTTAAATATGTGACTCACGGACTCATTGGGAAATGTTCTGAAAAATTAAAAGCCTAATGTAACTTTTTGGCAGCTCTTAAAGGAGCTATTACATATCTGTCATCATTCACTCACTTTCATGTCATTCCAAACCCGTACGATTTCCTTTCTTTTTTGAAGCACAGAACAAGTCATTTTTCTGAGCGTCATTACCATTTCTTTCCATACAATAAAAGCGGACAGTATTTTCTTGAGCTCCAAAAATGAGCATGAACATTATGCTAAACATCTGCTTTTGCAATGAAAAAAAAAAAGTGTCTAAAACAATAAAGATAAATAAACATAACTAAATGGACACATCAAATAAATAAATCAATAAATATAAATAAACAACAAAGAATGTCAAAATAAACAAAAGACAAATAAAAAATAAATCAATAAACAAAGACAAATAAAAAGATAAATGACAAATAAAGAATTAATAGACAACTAAATAAAGAAATACATAGACTAAACAAATAAATAATGACAAATAACAACAAAGACCAAGAAATAAATAGACAAATAAAGAAAAAAACCAAACAATAAATCACAAAGACAAAGACAAAGAAATAGAAAAATAAATAAATGACAAATAAAGAATAAATTAATAGACAACTAAAAGAAACAGACAAAATAAAAAGAAACAAATAAAATAAATGACAAAGACAAATAAATAGACAAATAAAGAAAAAATAAAGATAATAAATAAATGACAAATAAAGAATAAATGAATAGACAACTAAATAAAAATACATAGACAAAATAAATACAAAATGAAGATAAACAAATACAATAAATCACAAAGACATAAACACAAATAAATAGACAAATAAAAAATAAAAATAAATAAGTAAATGACAAATAAATAATACATTTATAGACAACTAAAGAAATACATAGACAAAATAAATAAAGACAAAAAGATAAATAAAATAATGACAAATAGCAACAAAGACAAATAAATAGATAAAGAAATATAAAGTATGGCTGTCAAAACAAATTCGAATTTTGAATATTTGTCGAATTTAAAATAAAAATCCACATTCGAATGCAAAAACTAGAATTTTAGGTGTGCGTTAAGAAGGCAGCCTTATCAGCGGCGCACGAGATACGACGACGATGTAGGTGTCATTGCATTATAATGTTTTTGTTAGACTGTCCAGTTGAAGCAAATAGATGCGGAGCTGCTGCGTTGTTAATTACAAATTTGCGGGAAAAGAGAACATCAGTGTGGAGAAGATGTTGTTTACGTCAAAACTGAAACCAAGCCATTCACACAGAACGCATATTTATCACATTTTCTAGAGGGACATCTATCACCGTTGCACTCGCATCTCGCACAAAAGAGCCAAAAGAGTAATTTTACATGCATGTTTAGAAAGCCATGTAAAATTAATGCAAGTTCAACTTTTAAGAAACATGTCTCGAGACTTTATGGCGGGTTGTTTCCCCATCCCACTGTTAGGGTTTGCTGTTTTGTTTATAGCTGTTTAAGCAACTTAATTAATTAGAATTGGTTTATAAACATTATATTTTTTCACAGATAGTCGTATCTTATGCTTTGAATAAACGTGCATTAGTAATATTTTGCTCGATGCGCCCTCAGGAGAGAAACCAAAAGCTTTTCTTCACCCTAACTGAAATTATGCATTTTAAATTCGAATTTGAATTTTGATAATAGTTAAGTACAAAATTCGAATTTAGTTTTTCAGCCATTTTGATAGGCCTAATATAAAGCAATTCATATATAAATGTAAAAATTAATAAAATTACAAAGAAAAGAAAAATAAATTCAACGGACAAATAAATGAATAAATAAATACAAAAAGACAAATAAATAAATACAAAATAAATAGTCTACACATGGATAATTTTCATCTCTGTTGTTTGCATTACACTATTGAGAATTGGGGACAATAACAGAATTAATCATACTGGTTTGGAGCACCACAAGAGAGAGTAAATGGTCATTTTTAATGTTTCTGTGAACAATCCTCCAAATGTATGTCGAATGAGCAATTTGATCAATTTGATTTGACCATTTAAAGCCTAATGCATCTTTCCGTCAGATCTTAACAGCGTCAGTCGTAGATGCCTGATGTTTTGGTTGCTGCGGATCACGAGTGATTCGCTCGGAGATCGTTCCACTAGCAGCGTGTTTGAAGAAACCGCAGTACTACTGGAGTAACAGCCTGACGCTCGAGCCAACAGCAGCATGACTGAAGAACCGCACGCGTTTCCAGTAGAAACCCTGTGTGTAATCGCTCCTCCAGGATCAGTCTCGATGGCTCAGCGTCTTTTCTTTTTCCATTCTGCGGCTGAAAGCAGATCAAAAGGATGAAAGCGAAGCGGTCGGGCTCGGGAGGAACAGCTACAGGGTTCGAGTTTCATTTTCAAAACATGCTAGTGGAAGACGCCCCATCCCACAGATGAAGCCCGGCCAACGAGAGCGTCAAACCTGACTCATTAAAGCAACACAACCAGCACCTTCTGAGTTATGACTCTGCCTTAAAGGGCAAAGCCGAGAGAGACTCTGACCTCTGACCTGGCGCTGATCTGAAATCAGATTCTGTAATGTGAGCGAGGCGTTCATCACCTCCTCCATGAGCAGCACTTCTCCCGTCCTGAGGGGACAGACGATGGAGACGCCACGGCTGGAAGACCGATTGTGTCTGTGGACAATGGGATTTTACCAAGACACCGAGACAAAGCCTGATTGTGTGTGCAGGTGAATTACTCGAAAGCATCTACAAATGTGACCCTGGAGCACAAAAGCAGTGTTAAGTCGCTGGGGGATATTTGTAGCAATAGCCAAAAATACATTGTATGGGTCAAAATGATAGATTTTTCTTTTATGCCAAAAATCATTAGGATATTAAGTAAAGATCATGTTCCATGAAGATATGATAAATATATAAAAACTTCATTTTTGATTAGTAATATGCATTGCTAAGAACTTCATTTGGACAACTTTAAAGATGATTTTCTCAATATTTAGATTTTTTTGCACCCTCAGATTCCAGATGTTCAAATAGTTGCATCTCGGCCAAATATCGTCCAATCCTAACAAACCATACATCAATGGAAAGATTATTTATTCAGCTTTCATACGATGCATAAATCTCATTTTCGACAAATTGACACTTATGACTGGTTTTGTGGTCCAGTGTCACAAATCTCCAGGTCTTGTTTTACCCCAAAATCACAAATAAGGAAATAAATGCATAAATAAATAAGTCAGTACTTATTATATATGATCATAAAATCTTATATTTATAAGATTCTGGAATTTATAAACATATACATTTTAATTTTAAATTTAGAAGAATTTATAATAAAGACGGCATGATTTTTATTAGTGTAGTAAAATTATAAATTTTTATAACTTCATTATTAATGAATTTTTTTTAATTTCGAATTTGTAAAGAAATTATAATAAAAACGGAAAAAATACATGCATAAATAAAAGTCATGATTTAGGATGATTTATTACTTTAAGTAATAAGTTCTAATTATTTAATAATTATATGTAATAATTTACACAATTTTAAGCTTTAAGTTATTAAGTTTGACATTTTCAGGAATAAATAAAAGAAATAAATAAAAAGGATGATTTTCATTAGTGTATTAAAGTAAAAAACGTGTCATTTATACAATATTTTAAATGTTAGGTTTTAATCATTAAAAGTAAAAAAATATATAAAAGCATACATAAAGGCATTAATAATGGCATAAACAAACTGAATTTGACAAATTACTGAATTTCTCACGATTTTAATACAATTTTTGTTAAACAGACAGATGTTTAGACAGGATGATTTTCAATAAAGTAATAAGGATTTTAATAAAGCCAGTCAGTCTAGACAGGATGATTTATTATTTTAATATAATAATAATAATACATTTATAATTGATATATTTTTAAGCTTTAAAATGTATAAGAATGAACGAATAATAAATAAATAAATGCTACACAGGATGATTTTCATTAGTAATATGAATGTATAAATTATAAAATCTTTTAAATGTTAGGTTTTAATTATAAACTTAAAAGGTATACGTTTAAAAAATAATAAAGGCATAATGGAATAAATAAATAAATTTACTGAATTTGACAAATTACTGAATTTTAATAATAACTGGATTTTTATAATATTTTTTTAATATTAATTAAATTGTTAAATAAAGATTAAACATGATGCTTTTAATTGTAATAAAGTAATAAGAATTTATTTATTTATAACTGTAATGACAATTAGGCATAAATTCAGCCAAGAGAACATCACAATGAAATAAAAATGATAATACTTATAAAATGTATGCAAACGTTTTCTTTTTTTCTTACTTTTGATTTATGAGCCGCTCAATCTACATGAGACCCGTATGCATGCGTGGTTTTGCACATGACAAACTTTTAGTTACACTTTTGACCCAAAACAACAATGAATCTGAACACACTTGAATCAGATGGACGAGGAAGCAGCCGGAAGCAGCCGCGTTTGGAAAAACATCCCTCTCTTTATGGATCCGGGGTGTTTTTTGCGGTGGGGTCACACAAAAAAATCCCAGCTCCGTTTCAATGTCTGAGCCTTTGTAGGCATGCCAGGACACAACTACAGATCACACACACACACACACACACACACACACACACACACCTGCACCAGCGGCTAGAGAGAATGAAAGAGAGAAATCTCTCAGATCAGAAAACCTTCATAGTCAACGCAATAAATCAGTTCAGAGGTGAAACGCTGGCAGTCAAACGGAGCGTATATTTGGTGAAAAAGTCACACTGCCACATGGGTGGCCTACAAACAAACACACACACACACTAACCACACCGTTAACTCTTCATCAGTGACAGACAGCAGCTAATGAAAAACAGTCACTTACAGTAGGGTGCTTTCACATCTGTAGTTCGGTTCATTTGGTCCAGACCAAGAGCAAAAAATTATCCATTGTAGCATTTTTCAGCCGTTTTGGTTCCTTTTCACACCACACTGATTGCTCTGGTCCGAACCAAAATGCAGTCACGTGACAACATCCACATCACTCGTTGGCCAGATGAACGTATATTTCTTAAACTGCTGTTCGATTGGTCAGAATTAACGTGTGGGAAAATTCCAACGGAACTCTCGGAAGTAAACAGAGAGAGAGGAGGAAAAGCCGATCAATTTGGTCATCAGTAGTGGTCGACCGATAATATTTGTAGCAATAGCCAAAAATACATTGTGTGGGTCAAAATTATAGATTTTTTGTTATGCCAAAAACCATTAGGATATTAAGTTAAGATCATGTTCCATGAAGATATTTTGTAAATATATTAAAACTTAATTTTTGATTTGTAATATGCATGGCTAAGAACTTCATTTGCACAACTTTAAAGGCAATTTTCTCAATATTTTGATTTTTTTGCACCCTCAGATTCCCGATTTTCAAATAGTTGTATCTCGGCCAAATATCGTCCAATCCTAACAAACCATACATCAATGGAAAGATTATTTATTCAGCTTTCATACGATGCATAAATCTCATTTTCGACAAATTGACACTTATGACTGGTTTTGTGGTCCAGTGTCACAAATCTCCAGGTCTTGTTTTACCCCAAAATCACAAATAAGGAAATAAATGCAAAAATAAATAAGTCAGTACTAAAATCTAGTATCATAAAATCTTATATTTATAAGATTCTGGAATTTATAAACATATACATTTTAATTTTAAATTTAGAAGAATTTATAATAAAGACGGCATGATTTTTATTAGTGTAGTAAAATTATAAATTTTTATAAATTCATTATTAATGAATTTTTTTTAATTTCGAATTTGTAAAGAAATTATAATAAAAACGGAAAAAATACATGCATAAATAAAAGTCATGATTTAGGATGATTTATTACTTTAAGTAATAAGTTCTAATTATTTAATAATTATATGTAATAATTTACACAATTTTAAGCTTTAAGTTATTAAGTTTGACATTTTCAGGAATAAATAAAAGAAATAAATAAAAAGGATGATTTTCATTAGTGTATTAAAGTAAAAAACGTGTCATTTATACAATATTTTAAATGTTAGGTTTTAATCATTAAAAGTAAAAAAATATATAAAAGCATACATAAAGGCATTAATAATGGCATAAACAAACTGAATTTGACAAATTACTGAATTTCTCACGATTTTAATACAATTTTTGTTAAACAGACAGATGTTTAGACAGGATGATTTTCAATAAAGTAATAAGGATTTTAATAAAGCCAGTCAGTCTAGACAGGATGATTTATTATTTTAATATAATAATAATAATACATTTATAATTGATATATTTTTAAGCTTTAAAATGTATAAGAATGAACGAATAATAAATAAATAAATGCTACACAGGATGATTTTCATTAGTAATATGAATGTATAAATTATAAAATCTTTTAAATGTTAGGTTTTAATTATAAACTTAAAAGGTATACGTTTAAAAAATAATAAAGGCATAATGGAATAAATAAATAAATTTACTGAATTTGACAAATTACTGAATTTTAATAATAACTGGATTTTTATAATATTTTTTTAATATTAATTAAATTGTTAAATAAAGATTAAACATGATGCTTTTAATTGTAATAAAGTAATAAGAATTTATTTATTTATAACTGTAATGACAATTAGGCATAAATTCAGCCAAGAGAACATCACAATGAAATAAAAATGATAATACTTATAAAATGTATGCAAACGTTTTCTTTTTTTCTTACTTTTGATTTATGAGCCGCTCAATCTACATGAGACCCGTATGCATGCGTGGTTTTGCACATGACAAACTTTTAGTTACACTTTTGACCCAAAACAACAATGAATCTGAACACACTTGAATCAGATGGACGAGGAAGCAGCCGGAAGCAGCCGCGTTTGGAAAAACATCCCTCTCTTTATGGATCCGGGGTGTTTTTTGCGGTGGGGTCACACAAAAAAATCCCAGCTCCGTTTCAATGTCTGAGCCTTTGTAGGCATGCCAGGACACAACTACAGATCACACACACACACACACACACACACACACACACACCTGCACCAGCGGCTAGAGAGAATGAAAGAGAGAAATCTCTCAGATCAGAAAACCTTCATAGTCAACGCAATAAATCAGTTCAGAGGTGAAACGCTGGCAGTCAAACGGAGCGTATATTTGGTGAAAAAGTCACACTGCCACATGGGTGGCCTACAAACAAACACACACACACACTAACCACACCGTTAACTCTTCATCAGTGACAGACAGCAGCTAATGAAAAACAGTCACTTACAGTAGGGTGCTTTCACATCTGTAGTTCGGTTCATTTGGTCCAGACCAAGAGCAAAAAATTATCCATTGTAGCATTTTTCAGCCGTTTTGGTTCCTTTTCACACCACACTGATTGCTCTGGTCCGAACCAAAATGCAGTCACGTGACAACATCCACATCACTCGTTGGCCAGATGAACGTATATTTCTTAAACTGCTGTTCGATTGGTCAGAATTAACGTGTGGGAAAATTCCAACGGAACTCTCGGAAGTAAACAGAGAGAGAGGAGGAAAAGCCGATCAATTTGGTCATCAGTAGTGGTCGACCGATATTGGTTTTTTGACAGCCGATGCCGATATCTTGGAAAGCATGGTGGTCGATGGCCGATATAAATGTATTTATTTTAATTAATATTTAAGAAATTTGAAATCTTTTGAAAATGGATTAAAAAATTAATTTGTAAAATAAACGTACTTATACTTTAGATGACAAAGTATTTTTCACAAATAAATA
>NW_015506054.1:171810-210946 GCF_001515645.1 Sinocyclocheilus grahami | reverse complement strand
TGATTTTTTTGCTCAGAAATTCTGTGTTGTGTATTTACATTTTGTTTTAAGGCATAAAACATTCATTTAATCTATCTTTTAAGTAATGAAAATTTTTTGGGGAAAATAAAGGTCATTTAATATTACAATTAAAACATTGAAGAAATATTGAATGCTTATTCCTTAAAAATAAGGTTTTAATAATTTTAGTAGTAGTAGTAGCAGTCTGTTACGTACATTCTACTCAACAATAGTAATATATTTCTGCCAGTGCCTTCAAGTTAAACCACGGGTTGCCGTGAATACCTTTACATTTCTGTGTGTGTATAACATGATGATAGTTTTATTGAAATGAAACGTTCAAATGCTGATGAAGTGACTCTCAGAGCAGTTCTGGAGATGTTGTTCATGTATTCATGTCCTCATTAGTGAGACGGCAGAGGTTAATATCACCGAAAGCGTCACGAGCGTTTCAGTACGAGTACTAAACAAAACCGCGCGTCTGCGCCATTTGTTAACACAGAGACACGCAGAATTCATATTTAAATATGAATCGTTTTGCGGCTTAATATTTACAAATACTAGTGGGAGTGTGCGTGTGTGCGTGTGTGTGTGTGTGTGTGTGTGTGTCGGGCGGAACTCCGCTGTGCGTGATACAGAGAGCGCGACCATAACGTAGACTGAAATGACATGCCGTCCTGTAAATAAGATAAATAACATAAGGATATTTAGTTTGCTTAATGAAAGAACAAGGTATAGACATGTTCTATAACAAAGGTAACTTTAAATGACTTTTGTTGTGATCTGCGCTATAGAGAAAATATAATTAAATAGTGCGTGATACAGAGAGCGCGACCATAACGTAGACTGAAATGACATGCCGTCCTGTAAATAAGATAAATAACATAAGGATATTTAGTTTGCTTAATGAAAGAACAAGGTATAGACATGTTCTATAACAAAGGTAACTTTAAATGACTTTTGTTGTGATCTGCGCTATAGAGAAAATATAATTAAATAAAATTAGCTTGCCCTTCAAGGGGGGCGGGGGGTGCCGTTGGGGGGGCGGACCGCCCCCCTAAAATAATGGCAGGGGAAACACTGACTCATTTTACATACAGCACACAGTGAAAATGACATGAATATCACGAATTTAAATATTTAAAGCATTCAATTCGCATGAACCAAAAGTCACGCAGAGAACACGCGATCGTGCAGGATACAAATGCACACGTCACAAGATCTCACAACTGGATCCGACTAAGTTTGCAAGGTTTGTGAAATTAAATGTTCATTAGTCATTCAAAGATTTGTTTAAATGATGTAAATGCGTATTTGCTGAATGCTGACAGCAAATGAGAAAGTATTATAATGTGTGCCTTTCTATTACTAATAATATAAAAGCAATCATTAGAATACTGTCAGCGCCGTCAAAATAAAAGTCCCACCTCGAACGCATCGGCCAAACAGAAAAACTTATCGGCCGATGCCGATATTTGAAAAATTTAAAATATCGGCCAATATATCGGCCTTGGCGATATATCGGTCGACCACTAGTCATCAGACTGAATTTCCATGAGGCTCCGCACCTCCTCACAATTGCCATGGGGCTATGATGCTAAAGTGCAAACTGTCAACAAACACTCATCCTCATCCCATAATGCACAGCGCAGCTGACTACAGCAGCTGGTTTAGTCCAAAAATGCACAGTACTTTTTGCAGTTGGGTCTGTTCGAGGTCAGATCACATTCTCTTCTCACTTCTTCAAGTCTTGGGACACTTGTTTGATGCATACCCGTGCCCAAACGAACCGCACCAAGAGGGACAATGAACTCTAGTGCGATTCAACCGAACTGAGGCTGGGGTGAAAGCACCCTTAGTCAACATGAAATCACCATGGGCCTGGTTTGCATTCATGTTCCTGGTCTTACTGGGATCAATTCATAATTGCACATTAAAATTAAAAATATTTGTAACTTACTCGGCCTCTGAAATGACCTCTTCACCTGCCTGCATGCTGACAGGCACCACCCACTTTTCACATTTTAATCAATATCTGTCCTACTACAGCTTGTACTTTACACAGACAAAAACAAACAAACAAACAAACAAATGAAATAAAAGTTAAATAAAAACAAATAAAAGTTAAATAAAAGAACAAATGCATGACAAATAGATAAACACACACAAAATAAATAAATAAAGAGAGGATTCTTTTTTTTTACTTTAAAATATTTTTTATACTTTTTTAATACTCAATATATTTTATACTATATATATGACAAGTATACATGACAAAAAAGACAAAGTAATTAAATGAAAAATAAATGAAGAAACATACATACATACATACATGTATTAAGCTTATAATACTTATTAAGCTTATAATACTTATTATACTTAAGCTGACTAAATACTTTTTTGCCCCACTGTATATATATATATATATATATATATATATATATATATACACAGTAAACACCCACTTTTCACATTTAATCAACTTCTGCCCAAATAAAGCTTGTACTGTACTTTTCCATTTTTTATATTACACTTTGCAGATTTCAATAAAGCACACTGGCATCATGATGGTGACAGTAAAAGTTTCCCACGGTGCTGCAAAAGCAAACACACGACTAAATATAAATCACATCAAACAAAGTCTGAATAAAAAGCAGAGCTGTTTGGAAAACCACTTCACCTGCTTCACCACAACACACAAAACACATGTACTGTACAACTACAGACTAAAAACTACACAAACACAGCAGGCTGCTCTGAACTCAAGCCCACGAGGGTTTTCTCGCTCCGGCCTCTACTTTCTGCTGGGCTGGCAGACAAACATGGATATTAAAGCAAAGCGTATGACTCATAACTCTTCCATACATGCCTGGTCATGGGTCCTTAGGAAATCTCGCTCATTAACTCATATATGTTCATTTAAGAAAAGCCATTAATGCCAGACAGCAAATCTCTCATGCACTGATATTTCACAAGCACATAGTAAGAATGACTCAAAAAGAGAAATTATAACTAAATAGTGCACAAACATTCTATGAAAATTAAATACCTCGAGTCAAATTAAAGATCTTGCAAGACAGACAGACTATTTTACAAGTTTTATTAAGCTATTATTAGCAATTGTGAGCTTGCATTTCTATGTTTTATTTGTAAAGTACAGTTGCTTGTGCAAGTAATTTAGTATTAGGGTTATTATAGTTAAGTAAAATACATATTTTTGTTACTTGAAATAAACATTGACTAAAAAAAAAAAAAGAATATTCAGCTAGTAATGAACTTCTTTCATGTTAATTTAGCTTAAAATTATGTACAAAAAAAAACAAACTGAAAAAAAAATACTTTAACAAATATATAATAAAAAAAATAATAGAAATGACAAAAGTTTATAAAACTTATAAACTTATAAAATTTATAAAACTTTAAAATTAAAACATAATATGTACTATATTAACATATGTAATAAGCACTATAGCACTATGTACTATAGTTATTTTAATGTACTAAAATAATGAAAACTGAGATAGATAGATAGATAGATAGATAGATAGATAGATAGATAGATAGATAGATAGATAGATAGATAAAAACAAATTACTAAAAAAAATTTTTTTTAAAAAGTAGCTAATATTCAAATGAAAATGGAAAATATATTTATTCAATATATAAAAACTATTAATAAATATTATAAGCATTTTATTAACCACAAGTACCTTATCTAAATATGTCAAGTTATTCAGACAAGGAATTAGTTACAGATTAAATCAATTAACTTATTAAAGCAGCTTATCAAAACAAAAGACGGGCTTGAGATCACTGCACTTCAATGCATCAAATCAATGCAGGCAAGTAATAAACTAAAGTATGGTAGCAGCTGTAAGCATGCGGCAGATAAAACGAGCACATGGTGCAGAAGAGCTGCTGACAGAGACATGCTTGACTTGATCAGAGGAGATTTATTAGACGAGGTTAACTAAGGGTTAAGTGCCTCACGCTGAGGTTAAGATCACAAGGGACTCGTGGGATTTGACCCTATGACCTATTACTCCGTTACAATGACCAACTCCTCATGCATGTACCGGCAAAATACTGGCACAAACAGGAAATACTTAAATAAAATAAAAATAAAAATAAATTAAACACACAGACTGACAGGGTTTCTGAAGAGTTTAGTTTTTTAGGTCAAGCCCATCCAATTGCAAAATAAATCATGTCTCTTGATTCTCTTATTTAAATAGGCTGGTGCACATAAAAGACTTATTAAATTTTATTTAATACATGCTGAATTGGTTTATGTATATCATACAAACTAGAGGTCGTTCAATAATGGATTTTGCTGATACTATAACAATGTACTTAAAGAAAGGTAAGAAGATTGAGTCATTTCCAGTGTTATTTTAGTATCATTCATATAGTGTTTTAGGTTTTGTTAATATTTTGAATTTGATTGTATTTTTAGATTTTCTGGTTTCATTTGAATTTTAGTCAAAGTTTTAGTATTTTTTTTTTTAATAATGTCTATATAGTTATATACATTTTTATTTATTAGTTTTGTTTTATTTAGTTTCATTTATTTTGGTACTTCAAGTTAAACTAAATGAAAATGAGAAATTAAATAAGTATATATATTTTTTCCATTTTAATTAATTTCAGTTAACATTTATTTTATTTCAAGTTAACTATAATAAACCTGGTCATTACTAGCAAATAAATTATGTTTCACTAAAATACCAATAATAACCAAACTATTATTATTAGGCACGTGATTCAGGACTTTTAATTATAAGCAAGAGCAAAATGTACCAAGACTCTTATTTTGAAATATCTATGCTTTACTTCTTATAGCTGTCCAGCAGATGAGGGAGATAAAATATACACGCTTGCAACCATCTTCAACATATTTTAATGTAAACACCATAAAGTAAACAATTCATTAACGGTAAGCAATCCCTTACCGTAAATGTATGAGTGGCTTTAATTGATTATGAACTGCTCTGAAACTGTAAATCGTGCTGTGACATTAAACATGCAGCACTCACGTTTATTTTGACGTTTAATAATCACATTTGCCCGTATTGTGATTCCTGTTTTTCCATCCCCAAATTTAAGACCTCATAAAAGATGACATATAAGACAGACTTTTTATGGCCTTAAATTTGATCAAACTGAATTTAGGATATTTTAAGACTTAAGTAGCCTACCTGCGGTGACTGATTCACTCATTAACAGTTGTTCACACCAGAAAAATGCACACTAAACACAAAGATAGCAATAAGCAAAAGCATTTTTCATAGTAGTACTGTACATGCACTGATGAATCGATCACAATAAGACCAGAAACATGTAAATGCATTAAGTTTTGATTGTGCATGAATTGGACTGGCAGCACATGACTTCTTCCAGATTGACTACAGGCGATGAGAAATGTTGTGTGTGTTCATCTGCATGCGTGTGTGTGTATTTTGGCAACTGGACAGAGTTTAGCAGCAGAGGTGCCAGAAACTCATGTTATTCAAAAGGTTATGAAAACATACAGAAGCACTCCCTGCGGCATTACTGTCCATAACCCAACACGCCACAGTTTATGCAGGCAGAATAAACTCTCGGCACACGAGACGTGTTGCTCTGATTGTATTTTCCGTGTAATGCATTTGGCCATGACTTCTTTCTGAAGTCACACACAGCTCACGAAATCAGACTTGTGCTGTATGTAAGCTATTGTGCAACAATTGCCCCATTGTAAAAACAAAAATGCACTGCAATGCACGATCGGTGATCAGCTCCAAAAATCCTGATCGGAGCACCCTCACAGCAAGGATGCATTAAATTGATCAAAAGTGACAGTCAGGACATTTTATAATGTTACAAATGATTTCCATTTCAAATAAATGCTGCTCTTTTGAGCTTTCTAAAGAATTCTGGAAAAAAAAGTATCACCGTTTCCACAAAAATATGAAGCAGCACAACTGTTTTTAACGTTAATAATAATCAGAAATGTTTTTTTGAGCATCAAATCAGCATATCAGAATGATTTCTGAAGATCATGTGACACTGAAGACTGGAGTAATGATGCTGAAAATACAGCTTTGATCACAGGAATAAATTACATTTGAATAGATATTAACATAGAAAACTGTTATTTTACATTGTAATAATATTTCACAATAATACTGATTTTAATCTCACCATATACCAACCTTTTGAAAGAAGAAAAGAAATGAAAGCAAACAAACAAACAAAAAAAATGCACTAATAAATTAAATAATTAATAAAAGGCCAAAAAAGAAAGAAAGCAGCACTAATAAATTAAATAAATAATGAACGAAAGGCCAAAAAAGAATAAACAAAAAAGGAGTAATAAAAAAGGCAGAAAAAAGAAAGTGAAAAGCAAACAAAAAAGGGGAAAAGAGAAAACAAAGCTTTCATATTTCTCAATCAAATGACTTCCTGCAGTTAAACGTGATCAGAAGTATGAAGGAGTGTGTGCTGGTTAATCTAGTTAACCTGTGAGTGTGTTAGTCAGATCTTCCAAGACTAGTCCTTATTATGTGCTTTAACTAGTAGTAAAGAGGAAGAAATGATCGGTTCACGTGCTGCTTGAACTGATGGCAGATATCACTCCACCTTAAAGAGCATCAAAACCACATTTATTGTTTGAATTTCATTATAAAATTGAAAGAATTTGAAAGCTGAGACTGTGTTTCATATCAACTGGAGCAAAGCAAAACTGACACAGATTTCTGAGTAAATGACTTCCTGCAGTTAAACTAGCGATCAGAGGTGAATCAGAAGCATGAACGAGTGTGTGCCGTTTAATCGAATTAACTTATGAGCATGTTAGTCAGGTCTGCTGAGACTAGTCCAGTGTTAATATGGCATAACAAAAAAGGGGAAAAGAGAAAACAAAGCTTTCATATTTCTCAATCAAATGACTTCCTGCAGTTAAACGTGATCAGAAGTATGAAGGAGTGTGTGCTGGTTAATCTAGTTAACCTGTGAGTGTGTTAGTCAGATCTTCCAAGACTAGTCCTTATTATGTGCTTTAACTAGTAGTAAAGAGGAAGAAATGATCGGTTCACGTGCTGCTTGAACTGATGGCAGATATCACTCCACCTTAAAGAGCATCAAAACCACATTTATTGTTTGAATTTCATTATAAAATTGACAGAATTTAAAAGCTGAGACTTTGTTTCATATCAACTGTAACAAAGCAAAACTGACACAGATTTCTGAGTAAACGACTTCCTGCAGTTAAACTAGCGATCAGAGGTGAATCAGAAGCATGAACGAGTGTGTGCCGTTTAATCGAATGAACTTATGAGCATGTTAGTCAGGTCTGCTGAGACTAGTCCAGTGTTAATATGGCATCATCATCATCATCATCCTCCTGTGAGTCAGTCGGGCTTTGACTCATTGGAGACCCTCAGGTGAGATTCATTCAATCGTTTGAGACCTGAATTCGCTCATGACGGCGTGTGCGGTCTCGACAGTCACGCTGTGGGCTATTCAACCTGATTAACTGGGTTTACTCCACACCCCTTCAGCCCACGGTCGGAGTGTTTGGAGAGCAGTGATTCAACGTCTGGGGCTGACGGAGGAAGAAACTCTGGAGAACATGGATAATGGGATGTATTGCTGAAGGAAGTCGACAAGACCTGACAGTTACCAATGAAACACGAGGCCTATAAATACACACAAGCTCATTTACACTCATGAACGCAATCAAAACATACATATATATATATGCGTATATAACCGTACTGACCCCAAACATTTGGAAGTTTGAAAGGAATAAAGGAGGGAGGTTTGGAAGGAAGGAAGGTTGGAAGAAAAAGACAGAACACCATAGCAACCTGCTAAAACACCTTATCAACTGCATATCAACGCCCTAACAACCATCAACACCATACAACACTTCAGTATCATGGCTGCAATGATTGCTTCATACATCCAGTTGCTTTTACAGTAGTAATTATAACTATTATGACTGAGAATTGACACCAAATTTAACGAATCAATTCCAATTCACAAGCTCTTTCTTGACTCAATTCAACATTGATTTGTCTAGAGATGTATCAGTCACAGCACACATACATTTTTCTCTCTAAGCGAAAGCTGTAAACTATACGGTGTTAAAGGTTAAAATTAACAAAGGAATCCAAATTGAATTGCCATTTATTTTTAGATAAAATCACTCAAATAAAATCTTGAGTTGCACTGCATATAAACATTTAAGTTGCACATAAAGACAAAATTATGTTTCTACTCTAATTCACTGTTCAAATATATTTAGTTAGCTTTGTAACTCAGGTGAGATTCATTCAATCGTTTGAGACCTGAATTCGCTCATGACGGCGTGTGCGGTCTCGACAGTCACGCTGTGGGCTATTCAACCTGATTAACTGGGTTTACTCCACACCCCTTCAGCCCACGGTCGGAGTGTTTGGAGAGCAGTGATTCAACGTCTGGGGCTGATGGAGGAAGAAACTCTGGAGAACATGGATAATGGGATGGATTGCTGAAGGAAGTCGACAAGACCTGACAGTTACCAATGAAACACGAGGCCTATAAATACACACAAGCTCATTTACACTCATGAACGCAATCAAAACATACATATATATATATGCGTATATAACCGTACTGACCCCAAACATTTGGAAGTTTGGAAGGAATAAAGGAGGGAGGTTTGGAAGAAAGAAAGAAACTGCACAGAACACCATAGCAACCTGCTAAAACACCTTATCAACTGCATATCAACGCCCTAACAACCATCAACACCATACAACACTTCAGTATCATGGCTGTAATGATTGCTTCATACATCCAGTTTCTTTTACAGTAGTAATTATAACTATTATGACTGAGAATTGACACCAAATTTAACGAATCAATTCCAATTCACAAGCTCTTTCTTGACTCAATTCAACATTGATTTGTCTAGAGATGTATCAGTCACAGCACACGTACATTTTTCTCTCTAAGCGAAAGCTGTAAACTATACGGTGTTAAAGGTTAAAATTAACAAAGGAATCCAAATTGAATTGCCATTTATTTTTAGATAAAATCACTCAAATAAAATCTTGAGTTGCACTACATATAAACATTTAAGTTGCACATAAAGACAAAATTATGGTTCTACTCTAATTCACTGTTCAAATATATTTAGTTAGCAGGTGAAATGTTTTTGATTTGTGAGGGACAGACAGACAGGTCTTAAAACAGATACATGACCACAGGGGACAGAGAGGAGGAGACCAACAGAGATCAGAGGAGACGCTGTCCCAGCATGCAACGCCTCTGGGGAATCAAACACGGCCGTCTAACGCACATCCTCCTCTAACCGGCTCAGTCAGCGTGTCTGCTTCTAACCTCTGGGCACAAAATCGGTGAAAAAAGAAAAAAACTATGCTACTGTTCAAAAGTTCAGGGTCAGCAAGATTGCGGTTTTTAAAGAAATTAATGCTTCTATTCATCAAGGATGCATTAAATTGACTGATCAAAAGTGACAATAAAAACATTTATAATGTTACATATGATTTCTATTTCAAATAAATGCTTTTCTTTTGAACTTTCTATTCATCGAAGAATCTTGAAAAATAAATTGCATCACAATTTCCACAAAAATATTGTGCAGCAAAACTGTTTTCAGCATTGATAATAATCTGAAACGATTCTTGAGCAGCAAATCAGCATATTAGAATGATTTCTGAAGATCATGTGACACTGAAGACTGGAGTAATGATGCTGAAAATACAGCTTTGCATCACAGAAATAAATTACACTTTATTATATATTCAAACAGAAAGCAGTTATTTGAAATTGTAAAAATATTTCACAATATTACTTTTTTTACTGTATTTTTGCTCAAATAAATGCAGTCTTGGTGAGAAGAATAGACTTACCAAACCCAAAATTTTTAACAGCAGTGTATTTTCTGCAACAAACCCAAAAGTTCTCAGTTAAGTTGGAGTTTAGAGTAAAGTAATTATAGTTAACAACACAAGGCTATGGGAAGTCTTCATATAGATGCGTACAACAGTTGAAAGCACCTGCTGCACACATGAAATGAGCAGTAAAATCTTGCCTTCTGTATGGTTTTACAAAACTAATCACAGCAGACACTCTCTCCGGATATTATTACACACACACACACACACACACACAGAAATAGCTGACATAGTTCTGCTGGAACTCCATGGAAAAAACACGGAATGTCTTGAGGAATGTAAAAGTGAAGCCCCAAAATCAGAGGAGGAAGAGGAAGTAGAGCAGGGTGCTTTCCACATCACACACACACACACACACACACACACACATCAAAGCAGATCGCTATCCCAGCTGCCACTGTAAGGACGCCACATATGAAACTTCATCTGCATCATTGTGTGCTTTCACGTGGAGCAGCATTAACTACACAGAGCCGTTGTTCACAGACAAGCTGCGCAAAACATATGCAAAATATGTTCGTGGTTTTGCGCAGCTTGTCTGTGAACATGCACGTGTAGAGATTTACCGCTGATTACAGAACCGGCTTTACTGAGAAACAAATGTTTTAAAAAACTTCCAAAATCTCCTTAGATAAACGGCAAGTCAACAGGCTTTTCAAAATCCAAAATATTGTCAAACAGGCGCTTTTGCATCTCGTTTCGAAACCAAATCATCCGCGATCGTCTCGTCTGTGTCTCCTCACTCTTCTCATCAGTCGGCTCGACTCACTCTCCTCACTGGAGAAATTAAATCCGATCTGAGATGCGACTGTCGTTCGGCACGCTGCATTGAGCAGCCGCGTTCAGTTTTTAATTGTAGTGTCTGTTCTTTTACTGAACTAAATGATTTTTATTACTATAAAAAAATCTAAACGACGGTGGGTGTGGGCAAGAGACATAACCGGTGTTGCGGCTTAATCGCGGTATCACCGTCAGCACCGTCTATCGCGGCAAGCCTATTCCCCACTAAATGTTTTTTCACTAAATGTTTAGTTTTATCAAATTATTGTGCACTCATGATTTTTCTAGAGCAACTTTTGCTGCTGAATTAACCACTAACCTAGTTTATTAGTATTTTGTCATATATTATGATTATATATTTTTTGATTTGTTACTTTTCTGTACAATGAAGTTGTCTGTATTTAGTAGATTGTGTTTAACACACAAAAGAGTGACGATCAGCTCAACACACAGAGGTATAGAAATTCTACACTGATTTAATAAAAATCGGTATCGTATCGGTATCGGTCGATACTCAGAATTTTTGGTATCGGATTGGTTCTGAAAAAAATAGTATCGGTCCTAAATAAAAGTATACATTTATTAAAAAAATCTTTTTTGCAAAGTAATCCCACCTACTTCAACCTAAAATCTTCAGGTAGCGACTAAGCTTAACTTTTTAAGTATAATTAAACAGGATGTACAATAAATTTCGACTGAATTTATAATAAACTAACATAAAAATGAAGTTTAAATAGGCTAAAGTAATGCACTTAATAAACAAACTTAAAAAAGGAAGTTGAAATAGGTTAAAGTAACGGAAAAACATACATTGCCATGACTTATTGATCATATATATATTTTTTTTACAGTGTACAGTTTAAAGCACAATTTAAGGTGGATCTGAACTGGCTGTTTGAAAGCAACATGCAAAAGCACTTCCAGAGAAAACAAGCATGTGTGTATTTGTACTTTTGACTCTAAACCTCTCAGTTCCTGAGATACAGACCTGCGACAGCTGCAGCTGTAAGATGTGTGTGTGTGTGTGTGTGTGTGGACAGACGAAAGTTTTAATGCTGAACTCTGAGCGTTATCTGCTCAGAAAGGTCCATAAACGTCCTCGCACAACATAAACGTACATTTAATCGTAAAAGTCAACAGCACTAAGCAAACATCTCTAACTGACACGCAGAGCTTTAATAGGCGACTCGAACTGATCCCACGCCTCTTTAATTAAAACCAGCCCTTTGATAACATTACATAAAATAACATTCGACAAACTAATAAAATTAACAGTATATTTGACTAGGACATAGAACAGAGAAATCACATGACCTCTCCTATCTTATTTCCCATGATTCCCTGCACTCCAAAGCAGTGGGATCAAAGGAAACCGGTCAGAGGACAGAGCTCATGAACGATAAACAATATAACGCTGACTTCCTGCGCTCGAATCTGTGTGGATGCTGGATGCTTGTAAATCATTGTTTATAATCAGAAGGTTCGCGTTACGACACCACGTCTGTTTATATTGCTTCATTTATCATGTGAATCATGCAAACAAGTCCTGCGTCTGTTATTAGCAAATCTCCAGATCCAGTGACAAAGATGCATTAAAAAGGGACGCAGTTATTGAAGAGATTTCAATGTTTAAATGTGTTCTGGTCAGATTGACCTCATCCTAATTCTGTTATAGCTCACATTTACACTACAGTTCAAAAGCTTGAGGTCAGTAAGTCTCTTCTAGCTCACCAAGGCTGCATTTATTTGATGCATTAATACAACACCGCGCAAATAATAAATATGCATGGATGAATAAATACAGATAAAATTACTTCAAAATGCGCGTTTTGGCAAATATCCTAGTAAACACAGTCGGTTAGGCATGTGTCTTAACATAAACAGTTGAGAAAGAAAAGGCATGTGATCAGTATATTAAATCCATGCTTGGTTCTTAAAGTGAAAGCAAACTAATAATAAATCGAATGCTGCCAAAGAAAAATACAAGTGCTCACTGCTCCTGACTAAACCTTTGTAACACCAAAAATGATTAATCTATATTTTATATACATTTAAATATACATCTCTGTAGCGTACCTGAAAATGTATTTTTAGACTGAGCTGAAAAACCTGAAAAGCACTGTTTATTGAACTTGTGTCTTCGTTGAATTGTATTTATTTTCTGCTATTGCTTGGAATTTGTTTATCTGTAGAAAATATTTTTAGCACTGAGCCCATAGCAGCCAGAATTGTTTTTCCAATTGTTTATTTTCTTTATTATTTAAAAAAAAAATGTTCAGGCCTATTTTTTGTTGTGAATGTCCCAATTGAGGTACAGGATGTGAAAATTTCAGATAAATGTTTATGTTATATATTTTGGTTGTTAATAAAAATGTAGATGGTTGTTTAAAATGGATATATAATATCATAATACCGATATATCGATCGATATACTCCTGTATCGAATCGAAATTGTATTGTAGAATTTTTTTATGTATCGGTGAATATCGTATCGCTGGGTATGAGAACCGATATCGTATCGTGACGAACCGTCCGATTTACACCCCTACTATATACTGTAGTTTTCATTAAGTTTTAGTATTTAGTTTCAGTTATTTTGGTACTTCAACTTCAAAAAATTTGAAATTTTGTCTTGGCAACTTGCTGAAAATGAAATAAAATATATAAAAACTTATTTTTCTTCAAGTAATGAATTTTTTTAAGGTTTCATTTTAGTTAACGATAATAACCCTGGACTGTGTTTTTCCCGAAAACCTTGTTGTGGACTTCATTGTGAAGGCTGAATGGGAAAGAGAAGTCTGCCAACAGCAAAGAAAAATAAAGAGAAAGACCTCGCACATATGAGACGGTGATACGAGATGACGGCTGATAAATCACAAAAGGTTTTATCTGCAAAAACGCGCCAAGAGCAACAGATGAGAGCGAGATATGAGGGACTGAGAAAGAGAAGCCAGCCGAACGAGCGCAGATGGATGAAATGAAAGGCGGAGATGAAAGAGCTGAACGTGCACCTGTTAGCCGATCACCTGAGCGTGTTTGACGCTAAAGCTGGCAGGCTTCACTTCCTCTCTGAGCGCCGGCTTGAATGTGCAATCTAGAGCGTTTGAGCTCCACTGATGCTGCTGAACACACTGGACCTACAACAGCTCCTGAGCTGGAGAACAGGTCAAGCATCACTAGTACTGTAGTCTGGGTTAGTGAGCTAAACAAAGTCAAGTGTGTGTGTGTGTGTGTGTGTGTGTGTGTGTGTGTGATGATAATCAGCAATGAATGCTTGATATATATTATCGGTCAAAAGTGTTTTCAAAAGTCTCTTCTGCTCACCAAAGCTGCATTTATTTGATCAGAAATACAGTAAAAATAGTGAAATATTATTACAATTTAAAATAACTGCTTTCTATGTGAATATCTGTTAAAATGCAATTTATTCCTGTGATCAAAGCTGAATTTTCATCATGCAGTTTAGCTCTCTTCCAGTAGTGTCTGTGCAATCAGTCAAGCGTCCCCAACTAAGCAAGCCAAAGGCGACAGTGGCAAGGAACCAAAACTACATCGGTGACAGAAATGGAGAAAAAAACCTTGGGATGTGGAGAATTGTGTTGAATTATATTAAGAACCACATGAAACCTGCAGCCACAGAACGACTCCAATAAGCCCAGAAGTTGGCAAAGAAAAATTAGATTACAACTAGGCCTGATTATAAGGGACGCCTGTCAATTGAGCGATTAATCAGTAAAACCAAACACACAGGAGATCTGATGAGGATATTAGTGCGGTTTATGGCTGATTGACAGGAAATTACAAGCAGTGACGGAAGGGTCCTGCGGTGTGACATGATATAATTAATCCAAAATATTTTAAGGGAAAGGTTTCTAATACATCTACTTTAAATTATTGTACATGCTAATTTTATGAGCTCATATTAACTGAGAGACATTATGGAATATTTGGACTTAAAAATTCACACCGCAAGATTACTTAAAAATGAGACAAAATGATGATTAAAAAAAGTAAACAACAACAAACATTTTTTTTTTACCAAGTACACAGATTAAAAAAGTCAAATCATAATAATAATAATAAAAAAATATTATATCTCAAAATCTTGATGCTGAATTAAAAAATATATATAAATTATAATATAAATAAAATTTTAAAAATATCGAAACAAATAGATTTTAGATATCTAATAAAAAATAATAACTATTGTTATAATTATTAATATTTAAAAATATAAATAAATATAAAAAGTCAAAATAAGATATACACCTTCCCTCATAATAATAATAATAAAAATCATAGATCTCAAAATCATGAATGCTGAATTTAAAAAATATATAAATTAGAATATAAATAAAAATACACAATATAAATAAATAAAATCTTAATATTAAATAAAAATGTTTTACATTTACATGCCCTCAGTCAATAAGATATACACTTTCCCTCATAAATAAATAAATGAAACATGCAAGCAAGCAAGCAACCTTTTATCAGACCTTAACTTATATATCAGCGGCCCTTATAGGTTCTGAACACCCTAGACCCTCAGGGGCCAGAATGGGAGATAGTTACGGATAAAATGTCCCGTTTGAGTGGTATCTGATGCAGAATTCATCCTAAACAAACCTCCATTGTCGTCTGGGGTCTGTACGTGCGTGTTTGTGGCCACCAGGAGGCATGATGATCTCCGAGATAAACATCTTAACTCATCCGTACGAGCTACACTAACTACCCGCTCATTACACTAATGAGTCTGTCATCGGCCGAGCCGCTTTAGTAAAGTGAGTCAGTAATATCTGCTGGAGTGCCTGTGTTAATGACGAGAGGCCTTCAAACAGAGCAACAGTGTTACAAACGCTTATCAGAGCATCAGCAGATCAACTCCTAAGCAAACAGAACGAGCCCTCATCGTATGCTCATTTATCTGTCGCTCTTTCATTCCCTCGCTCTCTCTCCAGCAGATCCAGCGCAGCCGGCTGCCAAATTCACCAGATAGTTTTCTGGACAGCTGTGAACAGACAGTGGGATTCAGCAACAATGGATGTTAGTAATGCTGGCCTGGCCGTCAGAGACGGAAAAGGGGCTAAAACACAAGCTTTAGCAGAGCACAACAAAAAAAAACACAACATCTCAATACATGTTCCTGGTCTAATGCACATCAAGCTCATTAACATATGACCACCTGTATTTACATATATCTACACCGATTCTTGCCCTGCCCTGATAGGCTGACTAACATAAGTGGATGCATGTTAAAAAATTTAATAAAAAAAGTAAAAAAACAAAAAATCTAATAATAATAATAGCAACTCACACACACACACACACACACACACACACACACAATTCTAGAGAATTTGAATATATACACTCAAAAAAAAAAAAAAATGATTATGCTAATTTCACATAAATTAAATATACACATTTTGAAAATGGTTATTTATGCCAGTTCTACAGAACTTAAATATATACAAATAAAAAAATTATTGCTAATTCCACATAAATTAAATATATACATTTTGAAAAAAGAATTATTTGTGCTAATTCTAAAGAATTTGAATATATACATTTTGAAAATTTGATTATTTAAATGAAATCAAACCATTGCAAATCAAATCAAATAGCTTCAAAAGGATGAGACCAAACAAAACAACACCACACACACACACACACACAAAAACCATACAGAAATTAAACCAACAAACACAACCTCTGCAAACTTGTCCGTTCCCATCTCGGACTGTTTTGGCCTCTCCAAATAACTACATTTCCATGAAGAGATCAATAAATCCTTCAGTCGGCTTGTTCAAAAGAGAAAACAGGCATCTATAGTTAATGAAGAGTCTTCAGAAACCTCTGTCTATACTGCTGCGTTTGGACTTAAACATATGGTTTAGACGGCCTACACAAACTATAATTCACCAAAGACAGAGGAAAACGGACAGAAAGAGAGAAAACGGCAGATATAGAAAGAGTTTGAGACAACAGCTCGGCATATTCTATTTTGGGCGATTGGTTAGATGTACAGAAGTTTGTTAATGGTATAGTCGGATCTCTGGGAGGATAAACGCCACTACCCACGTCCTCCTAAAGGAACAGACACAAGCACAACCCAGTTTAATTTGCAATTGCATTTGGTGCCACAAGAGCAGACATGTGACGATATTCAGCAATATGGTAATGAGCATGCATGAAATTGTACACATGGGCACTTTAAAATTCTGTGAATCATTTTAGACACCATATTATGCATGGTTTCATCTGAAAAATTATCCGATCTGTGACTCAAAATGTGATATGATAATGTCATATAATCCAAACCGTGAGATTTGTGATCCGTTGCACCCCTACTCTCTTGACTTGTTATTTGAAGAAAAAAATTTAAAAAATACAATATCTTGTATTCGGGCTAGTTTAATTCATTTTTGGGCTACCAAAATCTGAAGAATGCCTGCCCAAAGGGCTACCAGGGATTTAGAAATTTTGCGAGCCCTGAGACCACATGGCGGAGCGATCAAAGCTTCAGACAGGTATCCATATTTCTGTACATTTCAGTCTGTCCTCCTGTTCCGTAGAGACGCAGAGATGATGGTTCTGTAAATATCAGTGATTGTGGCTGTTTACAGTGCGATTTTTGAACGCAATATGCCCTCTGGTTTGCTTTCAAGCAGTTGGTCTCTGTTGTCAAGAAGCAGAATGTGTGTGTGTGTGTGTGTGTGTGTTTGTTCACATACATTACATACATACACGCA
Organism: Sinocyclocheilus grahami; assembly: GCF_001515645.1. NCBI lineage: Eukaryota > Metazoa > Chordata > Actinopteri > Cypriniformes > Cyprinidae > Sinocyclocheilus > Sinocyclocheilus grahami. The sequence continues at coordinate 193,464 of NW_015506054.1, read as the reverse complement.
CACTTCTAGAGTGAAATATTAACTGCCAGCATTCAAAACTCGTCAATGGAAGACCAGCTGTTCCCAACCTCCAACACTCACACACACTCACACCCTTGCACAGTTCATTCCAGCTTCCCAAATTCCTCTGCCATCTCCTCTTGTGAGCATCCAGAAACTCACTTTACACAAGAATGCAAACACAGACACGAATACATGACCGACGCATCGCAAACGTGACACACTGTATACTTAAAGGAATAGTTCACCCAAAAATGAAAATGTGATGTTTATCTGCTTACCCCCAGGGCATCCAAGATGTAGGTGACTTTATTTCTTCAGTAGAACACAAACGAAGATTTTTAACTCAAACTGTTGCAGTCTGTCAGTCTTATAGTGTAAGTGAATGGGAATCACGGCTTTGAGAGTCATAAAACATACACAAACAAAACCAAATTAAACCCTGCGGTTCGTGATGATACATTGATGTGTAAAGAAACGAAACGATCGGTCTGTGCAAGAAACTGAACAGTACTTATATAGTTTTTTACCTCTGATTTTCATCGCAATGTCCAAACTGTCCTGAGCGCGTCCAGAGCGCATCCTGAGTGTGTTCAACAGCCTGCGCCTGACGCGTCTTCTTCTTCTTGCTTTACTTTTCCACAAGTGCATTACTGCCAACTATAAGTCTGCGATCCGCCATAAAGCAAGAAGAAGAAGAAGAAGAAGAAGACGCATCAGGCGCCAGCTGTTGAACGCACTCAGGATGCGCTCTGGACAGTTCGGACATTGCGGTAAAAAACTATATAAATACTGTTCAGTTTCTTGCACCTGTTGCAGTCTGTCAGTCATATAATGGAGGTGAATAGATATCGCGACTTTGAGAGTCAAAAAAACATACACAAAACCAAATTAAACCCTGCGGCTCGTGATGATACATTGATGTGTAAAGAAACGAAACGATCGGTCTGTGCAAGAAACTGAACAGTACTTATATAGTTTTTTACCTCTGATTTTCATCGCAATGTCCAAACTGTCCTGAGCGCATCCAGAGCGCATCCTGAGTGTGTTCAACAGCCTGCGCCTGACGCGTCTTCTTCTTCTTGCTTTACTTTTCCACAAGTGCATTACTGCCAACTATAAGTCTGTGATCCGCCATAAAGCAAGAAGAAGAAGAAGAAGACGCATCAGGCGCCAGCTGTTGAACGCACTCAGGATGCGCTCTGGACAGTTCGGACATTGCGGTAAAAAACTATATAAATACTGTTCAGTCTCTTGCACAGACCGATCGTTTCATGTCTTTACACAACAATGTATCATCACGAGCCGCAGGGTTTCATTTGTGTATGTTTTATGACTCTCAAAGCCATGATTCTCATCCACTTACACTATAAGACTGACAGACTGCAACAGTTTGACTTAAAAATCTTCGTTTGTGTTCTACTGAAGAAATAAAGTCACCTACATCTTGGATGCCCTGGGGGTAAGCAGATAAACTTCACATTTACATTTTTGGGTGAACTATCCCTTTAATGTGTAAGAAGAAATTCACAAAAATTAAGTTTTGATATATTTACGGTAGGAAATTTACAAAATATCTTCATGGAACATGATCTTTACTTAATATCCTAATGATTTTTGGAATAAAAGAAAAATCTACAATTTTGACCCATACAATGTATTTTTGGCTATTGTTACAAATATCCCCCAGCGACTTAACACTGCTTTTGTGCTCCAGGATCACATATATGTGTCGAATATGACAAAGTAAAAATAAATAAATAAATTAAATAAATATAAATGAAATGAAAACGAAAAATAAAATTAAAATAAATAAACTAACTAAATAAAATATATAAAATATATAAAAAACTTTTTGGAAGTCAGAGAACAACAGAGTACCATGCACATTCAAACGTGTCATTCACTAAATATTAATTTAAGAAATTTAAGAAATATTTACTTAAACTCAGAGTAAATATTTTAGTTTGAAGGTATTCAGCTGACAAAAAAAATGTTTAATGACTCTACACAATATTTACTTGAACGCAACATGCCAGTGTTTTCATTTTATTTAAGTATTTCTCAATTGGTATAATATTTATAAATATTAATATTTTAAAATAGCTTTTTTAAATAAAGGAGGGCATTCAAAGGCATATTTGTTTCTGCTGTGTTATGAAAATCACTGAAATGTTGCAATCATGACAAGCATGCAAGGAACTATTACATACAAGCATCTAGTGTAAATAAAATGCATACAATTAACTAAAGTCACGTATGACTGCAGAAACACACCAATGGAACAACACCAAAAATATCAAACATATGATCCATGACAAACAATTATAAACATTGAGCACATGAGATGTCAACTGTGGAACAATTTTCTGGCTGCCATCCTGTAGTGCACACTCACTAGGGTAAATAAATAACCCTCTACAGGCCCCGATTACTGCATCCACTAGTAAATAAAGTCATTGGTTTTACTTGGCAACCCTTGAGAAACCCTGACAGGAGAGCGAAAACATGCTCAGTCACTTAGGAGGCTCGTTTCAGTTAGGTTGCTGCCTATGCAGACAGCAGACAGCAAATGAGCCAACTAGGGTTTTGTAACAGAGTTTGTGTCCAACTAGGACAGAAGTGGGCCACTTAGCAAAGACTTCAGCATGCTGATTGTGAAGCTCTGAAGCAAACACACACACACACACACACACACAAACACACACACACACAGGGTCAAAGACTCTCCCCTCAATTACATGCAAACGGTGTCCAGTGCTTTCCCACACTACTTTGCAGAAAGTTCCTCTATTCACCCACTCAAATAACATGCAACATGTGTGGTGTGATCCAGATCTCACAGCACAGACACACAACACCATGATTCTGACTAGGTTTCTATTGCTAGGTCCAAGTGGCAATAGAATAATAATGGCAAATGGTGCATATTTAAAAAATAAAAAAATAAAAAAATAATAAATAAAAAACCCCATTAAATTAAATTGATATATATATATATTTTTACTTTCTATTCATCAAAGAATCCTGAAAAATAAAATGCATCACGGTTTCCACAAATATATTCTGCAGCACAACTGTTTTCAACATTGATAATAATCAGAAATGTTTCTTGAGCAGCAAATCAGCATATTAGAATGATTTCTGAAGATCATGTGACACTGAAGACTGGAGGAATGATGCTGAAAATTACATTTTAACATATATTCACATAGAAATCAGCTATTTTAAATTGTAATAATATTTCACAATTTTTACTGTATTTTTTTATCAAATAAATGCAGCCTTGGTGAGCAGAAGAGACTTCTTTCAAAAACACTACACAATTTTACCCCAAACCATTGAGCAGTAGATTATTTCACATAATATTTAAACAAAAAAAGAACAGTCACACATTTTCTGTGTTGCATGAGTGGGGGTGAATCCTTTCTTTATCTGCATGGCCTTTATTAACCCTGCAAACACCCATCAAAATATCTTTAAAACAGTCTGATATACTGTAATAGAGACTGCGAGAAAGTGACAAACACACTTCAGTCAGACAGGTTGAAACATTGAAGCAGCATGTTTGTTTACGCTGTCCTGTCATGCCGATTTCAGATAACGGCTCTAAAAATAATCTTTCAAAAACGGCCGTGAAGTGTTATGAGAGCTTTCATGTTTCAATGACTGCTACGGGAAAGACCTGTCTGCATTCCTGCCCGCTATACGCACGCATATCAAATAACAGCTCCAGCGCGACATGCATTGTCTGTTTATAAAGTAGCTGCACTCGTGTGTTTATTCTGATACGAGACTTTGATCTTCACATCTTGATCTTCCATGCACATTATTCCTCTGTTACGCGTGTCTGCGCTGCATTGAACAAAGGCAACAAGAGGAAACTCAGATACGACATTCCTTTTTGATTTGTACTTGCGTTCAATCTGACAAACTCACAGACTGCAAAAATACTTTTTGTTGTTGCTCCAAAAAATACCTAAACTAACTAGAAATATCTTATCTAATAGACATCAGCATATTTACCGTATATTAAGACAGCTTTGCAGTAAAGTTTTCTGAAATACACAAATGCGGCATTATCCGATTAAATATGCACTAATTAGCATAAATGTTCTAGAACATTGGATGAAGCCAGGTTCAAAACTTTTGTTTCATTTTGTTGACATATTAGAGTTAAAGGTTTTTACTGAGGGGATTTTGGATATCTTTTTGCATCACTCCATAAATCAGAAAATACTTTCAACAGCCAGAAAAACATTCTTTTTCACCAAGTTTTAGGAATAAAATGTTAAAATAAACATATTAAGTGAATGACATATGAACAAACCCCTCAGTAAAAACCTTCAGAATATAGATAGGAACAAAACTGTAAATTTTGGTGTATGTAAGTACTGCTGAAGTGGAGAAACAAACTGATTGGGAGAAAACGGCCTTTAAAGATATGTACAGTAATTGAAATCTACAGACATAAATATAAAGTGCAATAATAAAACCAGGGGAATGATGTATGAGCAAACCTCCAAGTAAAAACCTTCACAATATAGAGAGGAATAAATCTGTAAGTTCTGCTGAAGTGGAGAAACAAACTTGATGTCTTTAAAGATATGCATTGTAATTAAAATCTACAGACACAAAAGATAAAGTGCAATAATAAAACCAGGCGAATGACATTTGAACAAACCCCTCAGTAAAAACCTTCACAATATAGAGAGGAATAAATCTGTAAGTTTTGGTGTATATAAGCGCTGCTGAAGTGGAGAAACAAACTCATATTGAGAAAACGGCCTTTAAAAATATGTATTGCAATTGCAATCTACAGACACAAATAGATCAAATAAACTAGTATGTGTATAAATGTGTATTTTGGATGTTTTCCTTCCACAAGTCTGAAAGAAGATGTGTTATGGAAGCAAAATAGACCAAAATCTCAAAATTGACCAATGCACAAAAAAAAAAAAAGGTTTTGGCTGTAGTGTATTGCCTTAAAACAAGATACATAAAAAGATCAAGTCAATTTTCCTGAAGTAAAATTTGTAATGCTTGGCTATATTAAGCATCTTTTACTCATTTACAAAAATATAGATTCACTGTATGATTAAATCCAGGGGAAAACACAGTTTGCTAAAGGTAAGCATACAATAAACAATTCAAGATTCATTATATGGAAATAAGTCTTGCACGATTTTGTATCAAGTAAATGTATTCAGTTTAAGAATGTTTAGATATTTTCACTGAAGAACAATTCTGATTACACTTTTTTTGGGGGCAGTGCATGAATTTCAAACAAGAATCTATGTGGAAAATACCATCTGTAAACAGGTAAGCATTGCTATGGTTGAATATCTTGTTCAAAGTCAAAGTTCATACATTTCCATCAGTAGAGGAGGGAGCGCAGGCTTAAAATAGCCACTGTAAATGAAGGGCTTGCTCCATTTCTATTTACATTAGATCATAGCATTTCAGATCCCAGTTCAACAATACAGTTCAAAGTTTTCCTATATGATACCGGTGTGTGGCCACAATGCAGATAAAAGCGTGTGGGGAAAGGTTATGACAATAAGGCCAGAGCGGAACGCTGACTTGATCAAAATACAGGTCAAATGCTCAAAGGACGATGTACATGATAAACATGCTGGCAGCACATCAAACCCCACGCTCTCCAGCTGCTGTGGAGCAATAACAACCATAAAGACCAGAAATCGACATAAGCAGAAATCGTTAGCAAGCTTAAAAACATCAGCGTTGTTTGAAAACTAAAGAACGTGTAAATCAGTGGTTCTCAACCCAGATTTTGCATTGGATGTCATGGTCAACATGCCTCCAAAAATCTTTATTGCACAAAAGTAAAAAGATTTAACAAACAGGGAACATGCAAAATGATTAACATCAGCCTGAAATATTGTCGATTTTGGTCTCTTTAATTGGTTTTATGCCATTTGACATTAATAAAATAAAAAAATTATAAAAATAAAAAACCTAGAGATGCACCGATCGACCGGCCAGGGACCGGAATTGACTCATTAAATCTGCTGCCTCCTTGCTAAATAAAAGTATTAATTTCTTCAAAAAAAAAAAAAAACTTGGTAGTATATGACCGTTTCCACAAAAATATTCAGCAAAACAACTGTTCTCAACATTGATAATAATAATAATGTTTCTTTGGTTCAGCAAATCTGCATATTAGAATGATTCCTGAAATATCATGTGACACTGAAGACTGGAATGCAATGCATTTTATTATTTGCATCATGTTTTTATTCACCCAAAAAGACTTGCAGCTCACCTTTGGATTGTGAGCCACTTGCTGAGAATCACTGGTGTAAATAGTTGGCATGGCAGAGTGGAAAAAGAAGCCCGTGTGACAAGGAAAATCATGTAATGCATTTGTACACAGCCCCTGTGATATTCATACTGATATTAATGTGTCTCTGGCTGGACAAACAAGCCAAATGCTCAATGCATGAGGCACACAAACGCACATGCACGCACACAAACACAATAGCGAGGCGTTAACCGCCAACCAGATCTAAACCGCATCCAGAAAACTTTCCGTGCGTTTCTAGTTACCTGTGCCGTCTTTCAAAGGCAGCTACTGAAACTCAACACCCGTCAAAGGGCGTGCCAGCCTCGCTCTCGCTCTCTGTCTATTTATTTTACCAGCCCGTAATTTTCTCCCAAAGAGGCCTATATTACAATCGCCTTTGATTTTCCCGCTTTGAAAACTCTATTAAACGTGCTCAGGCACGTCAATGATTGTTCGGTTCTAAGAGTGACCTCTGAACCCTGTCCTGGTCAGCATTCACTGACCAGGTGAACAGATAGTTTATGATTTCTTCCTAAACGGAGGTTGAATAGGTCAGAGCGTTAACATTTAACCCTTTCAACTACTGTAACCTCTTCCTAACAGACAGAGCGTATCTGAGCTCACACACAGGCTCGTCTGTCTTTCTGGAAATTCGTTCTGTGTCAGGGACGGACCGTCTGTCTCACTTCATACATGAGGCTTCTTTTGTGTTGCACGGATGGAAATCTCGGTCTTTGTGTGAGACGGACGGTGTAACAGATCCATCAGCTGGATCCACTTTCACCGCTCTTAGAGAGACTCGACGTGCCCTGAAAGCACATGACTACGCATGCCAAACAAAACTGCACGTCAGCTACTTTATCAAATCATTCAGAAGGTGCTGTCGCAAGGGGCACTGCAAAATTTGCAAAAAAAAACACTTTCTCATAAAATTTGAATAAATAAATAAATATATATAATATTAGCATTTTAACTTTACATTTTGTAGAATTATATATATATATATATTTTTTTTTTTTAACAGAAAAATTGTAATTATAGGATTTTTTATATTGTTTAATATTTTTTATTTAACAAAATCACAAAAATATTTTATACTTATTTTCAACTCATAAACAATGGAAATGTGGCCTATGAAAAGTCATGGAAAAACTAAGAAAAAAAAAACTGTACTTCATGGTTTAATTTTACTTTTTTTTTGTCATTTTCCCCCAAAATAGTTTAGCCCTAAAAAGATGCATTTCACTAAAACAAAAAAAAAAAAAAAAAAAAAAAAGTCAGCCTTAAAAATGTATTTTTTACTTTCTATGCAAATTTACTCCCAACAAAATAACCACAATCATTCTAAAATGAATTATTTCTAAATGAAACTATTAAAATCATCTCAAAACGGCACAATATCAAATTTTTCAAATATTGTGCAGACCTACAAAGTTGAAAATTCTAATCTTTAATACACTACACAAACGTTTTTTATATTATAATAAAATAATATTTGTATTGTTCTACAATGATTATTTCTAAGCATGCTTAAAACTAGATACATTTCAAAGAAAAGTGAAGTAGCATAATAAAAGTCAAAGTGAAATCCTGGAAAACAAGATATTGTTTGACTTTATTTACATTACTTTACAGATACTGACTAAAAATAGCACGTTTGCTGGCACTGCAATCAATCCCGTATGAAAGCAGCAGCTCTGCGCAGGACAAAAGGCAGATGGTTAAACAATGTCTCCTCAAAGCGTTCTTCGACACGGTATCCGTTTACCAGCATGTAACAAAAGCGCGTTGCAGCTGGCACTTCAGTCGCATTATAGAGCAGACTCACATTCATGCTGACCAGGAAAAACAAACCTGTGAATGCCAAGGTCAGTGAGATGCTACAGTGATATGAGTGCAAAAACCCTGATGAAGACACTAACTTTTCATAATTACTCATAAATATTCATCTAAATATTCATAATTATATCTACCTATATTTATATTTAATAAATACATATACATTGCTCTCGCAATGTACACTGCTGTGTGTGTGTTCACTGCTGTGTGTGTGTGCACTAAGGATGGGTTAAATGCAGAGCACTAATTCCTAGTACGGGTCACCATACTTGGCCACATGTCACGTCACGACACACTCATAAAAATACATATTTATTCATATTTAACATGCATATTCTATCTTAATTTCTATTTAAATACATTATTATTAATATATCAACATTTAAAAGACTAAAAATAGAAAATATATAAAAAATATATGAATATTTATATTTTAATATTTACTTATATTTGTTTAAAAGCATACACAAAATAATATTATATATATATATATATATATGCATATTTGTTCATAATAAAAATGTAAATATTTATTTTAATTAAATTTAAAATACAAATAGATATTTCACTAAACAAAAAAACAAATAAATATTTATATCTACAAATAAAAATATTTATATTTAAATAAATGAATAAAAATATTAATATTTAAATAAAAATTAATATTTTTCCATTAATATTTACAAATAGATATTTCACTAAACAAAACAAATAAATAAATGTTTAAATAAAAAAATAAAAATATTTATATTTAAATAAATGAATAAAAATATTAAATTAAAAAACAACTATGAATATATATATATATATATAAATATGCATATTTGTTTATATTTACCATAAAACAAATGTGTATATTTAATTCGATTTAAATAAATGAATAGTTTAAATAAATATATTTATATTATGCTTAGATTTAAATACATAAAATATTTATTTATTTATATTTACATATAAATTTACTTTTACTTATATTTAAATAAATAATTTAAAATGAATAAATAAAAATATTTTAATGTAAATATTTATTTAAATAAAAATTAATATTTTTCCATTAATATTTACAAATAGATATTTCACTAAACAAAACAAATAAATAAATGTTTATATTTACAAATAAAAATATTTATATTTAAATAAATGAATAAAAATATGAAAAAAAAACAACTATGAATATTTATATTTGCTTATATTTATATCTACACTCACTAAGCAGCTTTAAGTACATGCAAGATGTGCATTTGATCAGTTTGTGTTTTCCCTGAGGTTTGAACTGCATTTGTAGCGTCATGTTGAGTAGAACTGCATCGCTAACACCAACGCAAACCTCCAACTTTCCCGGTGATTCTCCGGGTCAGGCTGTAAAACTGTTCCTCTAGCCTGCAGCGACACATGCATCTGTTTGAGCTCATGATTTCACATTCAGAGCGAATTATTTCTCCAGGTCACAGATTAAAGCGATAGGCTCTGCTACATTTGCATGAAAACAGGCTCTGCAATAGTGACAGCAAATTGAGACCGATCAAAGAGATAAAGCCACGGCTTCGGCCAATAAGAAGCTCTGAAGGTGATTGGAAGGCGGCCAATGAGGAGGCAGAATGCAGCGGAGAGCAGATAGAGCACGATTCCAGGAAGGGTTTCCCCCGGAGGTTCTTTATGACTGACTGACTGATTGATGCGTTAAATCAGTGTTCAAAGACACAACTACATGCTCACCCACACTACAGCCAAATGTGTGTCTATTGTTCCCGAGAGCGCTTTCCTAACATGCCTCGAACTACGCATCGGTGACTAATCTACAAACGCATGACAACAAACATAGAGCTCTGGAAAGCAGCGTTTGGGAAACTTCTGCAGATTACGAAGCGTGTTCTGAGCGAACGGCCCTTTATGAAGCAAAATGATCGATACGGTAAATACACATGCTGAAAAATTAAAATTAAACTGCTCAGCCACTGAAAAACCCCGATTTGTCGACCACATGATGGTCAAAGTGAATGGAGGGCATAAACACAATAAAAATAATCACACTATAAGCTCAGGCCTTGCAACTTTAGGCCGCAAAAAAGTAAACAAAAAACAAAAACAATTTTATATTTATTTATATATATATATAAATAAATATAAAATGCAAAAGTATAAAAGGTCAAATAAAATAAAAAATAACAATGAAATATAAAAAAAATACATACATATATATATATATATATATAAAAAAAGAATAAAATAAAACAAAAAGCTAAAATTAAATTTAAAAAATAAACCAAAATATAATAAAATAATAAACTAAAATAAAATATAACATAACATTGTACTTAAATATAAAATAATAATCTAAAATAAAATATTTAAAAAAAAATATATATATATATATATATATACATACAGTATTTTATTTTATTCTTTATTGTATATAGTTTGTTTTATATTTAATATAGGTTATATTTATATTTTAAGTTTATATTTATAATATTTTTATATTTTCTTTAATTTTGATATTTAATATATTTTTTATATTTTATTTCAGTTTATATTTTATTTTATTTGTTTATTTGTAGATTTTATTTTATACTATTTTATTTTTATACAATAAAATAAAAATCTAAAGAATTGAAAAAATATATAAATATAATAAAAATTTTAAAAGAAAAATGACTAAAATTACATAAAAATATAAAAAATTACATTAAATGTAACAATAAAAAAAATTAGATATTAAAAACTAAAAGAAAATATTAAAAAAAGAAATGAAAAAAGCACACACCACTGTGGCTTTGAGCATGTTACTCTAAGCAAGTGTACTGTAAGCTCAGAATTAATGCATAACTGTTTGGCTGAAGTAAACGTCAGATATATTAGGCCAAGTAAACAGACTAAACTTGTGCTGGCAGCGCCTGGGTCTTTGATCAGCTATCCATTAATAACAAGACAGCGCAAGCAATATCTACGTGCGTTTATGAACTTATGACAATATTAGGTGTAAATAAGTGTCGATATGAAAGTAGGTGAATGAGGAAGATGGAGGTGCAGCAGTTATTGGAGCTTAATCTCCAGGCCGTAATGCAAGTCTTTTGATATTCGCTCGTGTGTGTGTGTGTGTGTAACAGTTTGGGATTCGGCCAAAACACACCTGGCCTGGTAATAGTTAACAGTCTGCAAACACAGAGAAAGAAAGCCAGCATGGAGACTTCTATCATACACAATCTGCCATTCATTCGCTTCTGCAAAAATTTTTTTAAAAATCTGCAGCCATCTCAGGCTTACATGCACTGCAACCTAGTTTTATGCTTTTGTCTGTGCCATGAAGAGAGTTTGATGAACTGATATAACCGTCCAATATTTGTTCGATCCAATCATTTTCAGATCATCTGCACAACTGTGTCTGCTTTGCTAGTTGACAAAAGTGTTTGTGCGTCTTTTGTGTCAATGCCAAAAATGTAATGACAGGTTTGCCAATGGACAATAGTCACATTTTTCATTTGAATTCGGAGTAAATATTGTGCAAAATAATGCAACTATTTTATACACCGTATTGGCTTCAGCCAATGAGAAAAAAAGATTCAGTTAAAGTCAGGGTGGGACGTGGCAAATGAACAGCAGCAGCCCAAAAAGTTCAATTAAATTAAAGTGAATAACTGGATTTTAATCCCATTTTTATTTGAGATTATAAAGCAAAGTGACATAAATAAAAAATAAAAAAAATTACATAATATAAAATTTAATTAAATATGAAAAATTAAAAAAATTAAAAAAAATTAAAAGGATGTGACGTGTGGCCAAGTATGGTGTCCCATACTCAAATAATATAAAAATAAAGTAAAACATTAAATATGAAAAATAAAAAAATATATAAAATCAATTAAAACAATAAAATATAAAAATAAAACAGTGAAATTAAATATTATTAAAAAAAATATGAAAATAAAATAATAACAATAATAAAGAAAATATATAAAAATTAAAATAATATAAAATAAAATAGATTTTGAGCATGAGGTAGGCATATTGTAAGTTGCTCTGGATATTAAGTGTCTGCTAAATGACTACAAACATGAAAACAACCTGTTCAGTAAATCAGAACTTCATTCTAACATCCATTCTTCACCATCACTACAGAAAAGAAAGATGGATAGCGGGCATAAAGACGAAAACTCAGTGTCTGTCTGTCTGTCACTCACACACTCACACACTCTCACACACTCTCACACTCTCTCACACTCTCTCACACTCTCTCACACTCTCTCACACTCTCACACTCTCACACTCTCACACACTCACACACTCACACACTCACACACTCACACACTCACACACACACACACAGAGCTCTTTGAAGCAGCATTCCGAACATGTCCGAACACACGTCAGTCTGCAAACGTGCGTCGAAAGGAAGGAATTCGAAATCCAGTACTACTCAACACTAATCGAGCCCCGCGTTAATATAATAAAAGGCGTGGAATGTTCACATCAAAAGATGACTTTTTCATCATTAGCGTGATCCGCTGAGCTGCTCCCGCCTCTGACACGACAGCGGATCGGGACAGAGAAGCAGCTTTTATTAGGGCTTCAGGCAACAAGATGATTCTGATACAAAAAAAAAAAAAAAAAGACAACAAAAAAACCGTAAAAAAAAACCAAAAACAAAAGCGGGGGGGCCACTCACACACTCACACACTCACACACTCACACACTCACACACTCACACACTCACACACTCACACACTCACACACACACACACAGAGCTCTTTGAAGCAGCATTCCGAACATGTCCGAACACACGTCAGTCTGCAAACGTGCGTCGAAAGGAAGGAATTCGAAATCCAGTACTACTCAACACTAATCGAGCCCCGCGTTAATATAATAAAAGGCGTGGAATGTTCACATCAAAAGATGACTTTTTCATCATTAGCGTGATCCGCTGAGCTGCTCCCGCCTCTGACACGACAGCGGATCGGGACAGAGAAGCAGCTTTTATTAGGGCTTCAGGCAACAAGATGATTCTGATACAAAAAAAAAAAAAAAGAGACAAAATAAAAAACCAGTTAAAAAGGCCAAAAGCAAAGCTGCGGGGTCTCTCACACCTGCACAGGCCTGCCGAGAGCCTCAGTATCAGCACAGTAAAACCTCAACGCTTTTCTCTCACAATAAGAGTTTCAAATCAGAGGCTGTTACAGAGATTTTATGGATAAATGCGAGAGATCCTGCGTAGGTTTTGCATACGTCACCAGAGAGAAGTCGGTTTCATTTTAATTCACATTCCAATCAATTTGCAAGAATGAATCGCACACAAATATACATTTCTCATAATTAGATCTAAAATATGCATTCATAAAACACATAGGGCTAATTTTTATGCCTACTTAAAGTGACATGGAGTGTCTAAAAGTCCTTTACCTTTGGTAAAAATCACTGTTACGCACGTCCCCCTTCGGCTTATTGCTTTAAGAAAATGGTAGAAATTTACAAGTGGTTGCTAAGGTGTTCTGGATGGTTGCTAGGGTGGAATCATTTGAGGAACCATTCATGTCTGTAGCATAAACAGCACTGGATGAGTTTAAACGTTGGGTCATGGGTTTGTTGCAACGCAATATTGTTAAATATTAATTATAAATCATGCAATTAAAATAAATCATTAGATTATAAAATAATAAATAATTAAAATAAAACAAAAATAAACTGGATAAGGTTCAAACGTTAATAAAATAAAAATCGATGAGTTTCATACGTATTTAAATCACTAACCCTGACTAAGACCCTGAGTTAGTTTGACTCAGCCTCATGAACTGTAGGCCGTTAATGCATTAATATAGAATTCTCTATAATATTATTAAATGTGGGTTTAATAATGGATGCGTGAGTGAACGGCTGTGAGCTGGTGTTGGTGTGCACGTCTGTAAGGAATGCAGCGCCGTCTTGTTGAGGCCATATGTGCTGCACAGCGTTCCGGACAGTCCAAGGTCTTCTGGGAGACATGCCATTATCTGAAGGGAAACCAGCTCAACAAACGCTAACAGGAAAGACTGTGGCACACAAACAGACTCCATTAACACACCAGAGAGAGAGAAATATCAATCTCACCAAACCACTCAAGAACACGCTGATCAAATTCCAGCCCAAAATAAAACTGGAATTTTTTAGTTTAATGTTTAAGTTTTTTGCATGGTGACATTTTCATGAAAATGTACTCCCTTTAATGAAATAAAATGTGGGGTTAGGGGTTTGTTCAAATAATAATAATAATAAAAAACAGTTTTATACAGTATGTAGGGTTATGGGTTTGTTAAAATAAAATTGAATAAAATTAAATTAAATAAAAATTAACTGGACAATGTTCAAACAAAGTTATGGGTTTGCTCAAATCATAGAAAAAAATTATAATTTAAAAAAATAAAAATAAAAAATAAAATAGTTTCATACTTCGGATTATAGGTTTGTTCAAATAAAAAATATATACTGTATATTGACATTTTGATTAAATATTATAAAAGTCCAAAAAAGTAAAAGATAAAACACATGCACATATGAATTGTTTACATTACAGTCTATTATATGCATTCAGAAAATAAAATTAAATGAAAAAAAATTTACGTAAAAAATAAAAATAATTTCATATGTAGGGTTATGGGTTTGCTCAAATGAAATGAAATGAAATTCATTATTATAAGTGTAATTAATATTTAGGTGTAATATGACCTGGAGCTGTTTTCATGAGCTCACTTCGAGCGAACCTCTTTGCATTCTCATCCTCCGTTGCTTTAAATATCTGCCTTTATTAAAGCCAGAGCTGTTCCCACTCATTCAGAGTGTGCGTGTGTGCGGTTTCAAAGTGCAGAGCGACTCTGAAGCTCACTTAGGCTGATGCAAGCGAGGCCCTGATGTGGAAGAGACTGAAAAAAGCCAGTTACAGTCACAGATAAAAACTGCGGCTGGCCCTCTTTGCCAAAACAGCTGCACGTTTCACAGGCTCTGTGAAGTGCTCTTTGTGCAGTCAGTCACTGCGGCCTGTCAGGCCCGGCACAATGGACTTAAAGACCCACACCGAAACAAGACCGAACTAACAAAATCAAACGGGACAGTGCTGCAAAACCTGGTGTACAGTGCAATATGAAAGCATGCAAAAACATCAGACAGTCACCACAGAGGTGATGCAGTGTTGCACTACAGTACAAATACTGTGCAGATGCTTTAGAATAAGCTTCATGAAAACAGCACAAAATGATGGACATGTGGCATTAAAAATGCAAATGGGTAAAAAACAAAGTATGCATGGCATTGTAAAGCATGAAATCACTTTAAACTGTCCTCAACATTATAACAGTGTCTAGACTGCATGCAAGCGGCATGTTGTGCAATAAAAACTCACATTCATGTTGCTCACATTATAATCAATAAAGTTTTCTACACTAGAACAGCCATTCCTATTCTTGATGCACTGGACAGATGCAACTCCTTGATTTTCCTTGTCTGTGTGAAACTCAGGATGTGAACTGGATCAGTTTTATATGTACCTGCATGGTTATGGGTTTTGTTAAATAAAATAAAATAATAAAAATGGATGATTTTCATATGAATGGTTATGGGTTAAAAAAAATACAATAAAGAGTTTCATATGTATGGTCATGTGTATTGAGTGACTTGAAGATGAGTAAACAGTGAATATTTAGATTTTGGGTGAACTATTCCTTAAGATGGCATGTCAAAAATCCACACCACTGAAAAACACCTTAAAACCATGAACCATTAAATTATTATTTTAATGACTTCACTAGACTTTCAACTAAATGCTCAGCAAACGATGCACTAAATTCATTGGAGGTGATAAATCACGATGATGCGACATCGTGGAAAAAGGATCAGCTAACAAAAATCTGCTAACAACATGCTAAAAGCACTGATTTACACAGCTTGTCTGCTCCTCTCAAGCACATGAGTGAAATGACACGTCGCTCTCTCGGAGGATTCCTGCTCATGATAAAAGCAGCTCACAAAGTCAATAACGCAGGGAAAAACCAGAACCCACACATATTTTCCTGAGCCGTCTGAAAGAGTGTGAAAACAGCCCCTTCAGCCGATGAGACAGCAAACGCTAGACAGAAACGCATACAGTCTCACGCACACACAAATGACAAGAGGCGTCTTGAAATCAGCACATCTGATCTGATCGATTGGATTCATGCAACTATCAAATGCACTGGTTTCTATCAGTTCAGGGGGAAAAAATGTTTTCAGTAATTGAAAAAACAAATATCTACAAAGAGCTTCTGAGGAAGATCTATAAGCTTTTTTTTGTCAGGTTCACAGCATAAAAACATTACAAAACAAAACAAAACAAAACAAAACACAAAACACAAAAAACAAAACACACAAAAAACAAAACACACAAAAAAACAAAACACACAAAAAACAAAACAAGAGATAACAGGGTTGGTTGACTTGGCACCTTTAATAATTCTTATAGTAAGTAATAAAGTTCATTATATTTTAATTGCTAGTATGGGTGATAACATCAAAAAGTATAGATAATTCTGCTGATGATGCAAACTTTGGGGAATATTGTGCATATCATGTATGTAAGGAAGATTGCACTTTTTGTATATTTAGTGTATTGATATTTCATAACTTTATATAAAGTATGCTGATGCCTATAGTATTACCTAAACACCTAAATGTTCCTTTTGTGTTCATTTAGTGAAGAAGCATGACGTGTTCACGTGTTCTAGTGTTCATATCTAGATTATTTTTTATGAACCAAAAAATACAAAGTCTTAATGCATTTTCTATATTTTTTCTGTACAACAATCCACAGAGACTGTTCTGCAATTTGAAGAATTCCAGACAAACAAGCCCTTAATTAGGATGCAAAATGGAATTGAACTGATTAACCGGTTTGTAAATCGATCAAACATCACTTCCTGTTGAAATGGGGGTAACTCTTTACAATGAGGTTACATTAGTTAATGCATTAGCTAACATGAACAAACAATGAACAATACATTTATTACAGTATTTATTCATCTTTGTTAATGTTAGTTAATGAAAATACAGTCGTTCATTGTTAGTTCATGTTAATTCACAGCGCATTAACTAATGTGAACAAGCACAGCTTTTGATTTTAATAATGCATTAGTAAATGATGAAATTAACATTAGCTAAGATTAATAAATGCTGTAGAAGTATTGTTTATGTTAACTAATGAACTTCATTGTAAAATGTTACCGAAATGGGCAGTTCTTGGCCAGAATAAGCTGCTTTTCTGGCTTGACTTTAAAGTGAAACGTCTGGCTGCAGCATAAATAAAACTGCACATCAGGGGTTTTATTGTTTAAAAATATAAATATATATATTTTATATTTTCACTGAAATAAAATAAATGCCCAGGAAACATTTTCCATTTTCATTTAGTTTAAGTTGTACTAAAACTAAAGCAATAATTAATTAAAAAAATTGCTAACTAAAACAAAAACCATAATAAATTGTTTTAACTTAAATAAAATAAAATAATAAAAAATTATTTCAGCTAGTTGCCAAGGAAACATTTCTCATTTATTTAGTTTAACTTGTGCTAAAATAATTCAAACTGGGGGGGAAAAAAGAAAAGAAAATGAAAACCATAAAAAAAAAACATTTTGTATTTTAACTGAAATAAAAAATAAAAAAATAAAAAAATAAAATTTCAGCCAGTTGCCAAGTCAACATTTCTTATTTGCATTTAGTTTAACTTGTGCTAAAATAACTAAACCTGAAATTTTAAAATATATACATAGACATTAAAAAGCTAATAAAAAAAGATAGAAACACCCACAAAAGTATTAAATCTACATTATTAAAATTAAAAAAGAAAATGTAACAAATTAAAAACAAAATATTAAAAATATACAAAAATAAACTATAATAATAATAATATTACTGATACTAAATGAACACGAGCTGTGACGGGTCTACCAGCAAATCCTGCATCAAACTGATGTTATTCGCTGAAGCGTCAGCAAAAGCACCACAGAGGTCACTTGGAAAAGTGCTTTGACGGATGGCTGCATGGACTCAATATGAGTGTTTGGGAAAGGCAGGGTTGGCACTAGGGCTGGGTAAAAAAATATAGATATCTCGATATTAATCGATTCTCATTTTTACGGAGTGATATCGATTCTTAAATCCCAAGTGTAGCCTGTTTTCAGTTAATGGACCGAATGTTGAAGGACACTTCCCATCCAATATATCGCAATAAGCATTGTGCGTTGGTGCTTTTAATATGAAACAAAATCTCAGATTTCAAATTATGTCCATTGTATTGCAGTATTCAAACAATTAATGCTGTTTGGCGCCGTTTAATGTGGAGTGGCAGATCGCTGTAGCGCCTCAGCTCAACAGATGCGGCAGCGCGTAACACACGTGAACTGATCATCTCCTCCACATTAATACCAGTTTCAGCACAAAATAAACATGACTAAACATCCGAAGCTAAGTTAAAAGAAAGAGTACAACTTTACAATCCGTATCCGGTCTCATGTAATCTCTCAGTGTTTCAGCCGCGCAAAGACGTCAATATAACGGCTTGTAAACTATTTAATTATAACGTCACATTTATCTCAGAAAAACATATTCTGAGACCATTAGTCAGATAGAAAAATAAACTGTAGAGAGGGGCATTTTGCAAAATATATGCACCATATAACATCTTCATTATAAATTTTACTGTTCTTTAATGTTTATTTTATGTTTGAATAAATCCATCAAGTTGTTATGATAGCCACCATTATGTTTATATTTAAAAAAAATATTATTATGTAATTGTAACTTTATTATTTAAAACTTTAATTTTAACAAATCAGTCAATTTTAACCTTCAATAATTACAGTAATGTAGTACCAACTGACTCTCATCTATATTTTACAGCATTAGTTGAGAGATTTTTTTCCTTGAGAAAATTTGGTATGTACTGTACCTGATATATATCTAAAATAATCGATATTGAATCGAATCGAACCGAAATGGTAATCGCATCGAATCGCAAGCTTCGAATCGAATCGAATCGAATTGTGACATTTGTGTCAAAACCCAGCCCTAGTTGGCACAAACCCTTCGACAGTCGGCTCTGAGGTCTCGTCCGGGGAGAGAAAGCGTGAGGAGAGGTCAGCAGCGGGACACCGCGCCGCTCTTGGCCGGCTGTACAGAAAGCATGTGATTCTGAGACCCATGAAGCGTTTTCTGTCAGGATCTGCGTGCACAATATGGCTTTTGTTTGAAATCTGAGGCTCTTTGATGTGGAGTAATGGAGGTTAGGAAATGATCACGTATATCCCTCAATTTCACATAAATGTCCGTGACACACAGCTAAAACTGCATTAAAACTGAAATGAAGTTATGAAGGGGACTTTTCTCTCACATAGCAGTAACCTTCTGAGCTCTGCTTTCCTCAACAAAACATAACTGAAGAGAGATGCATGCACTGCAATTATGCACGAATCTGCATGTTGAGATGTTTATAAACATTCAGTCCTGATTATAAGGTCCTATTAGTTAACATTTGTTAATGCATTAACTAACCATGAGCTTTAACTAATATTTTTGTTACTGTATTTATTCATTTTTATTAACATTAGTTAAATTTTAAAAAAAGCATCAAAAATCAATTCATGTTCTCTCAGGTCCATTAAACAATACAATAACACTATACAATAAGGTTCCATTAGTTAATGTATTAAAGGCATAGTTCACCCAAAAATGAAAATGTGATGTTTATCTGCTTACCCCCAGGGCATCCAAGATGTAGCTGACCTTGTTTCTTCAGTAGAACACAAACGAAGATTTTTAACTTTTTCTTTTTTTAACGGTTGCATTCTATCAGTCTTATAATGGAAGTGGATGAGCTCCACGGATTTGAGAGTCATAAAACATACACAAACAAAACCAAATTAAACCCTGCGGTTCGTGATGATACATTGATGTGTAAAGACACGAAACGATCGGTCTGTGCAAGAAACTGAACAGTATTTATATTGTTTTTTACCTCTGATTTTCATTGCAATGTCTGAACTGTTGAGCGTGTCCAGAGCGCATCCTGAGAGTGTTCAACAGCTGGCGCCTGACGCAACTACTTCTTCTTGCTTTATGGCGGATCGCAGACTTATAAGTGCATTACCGCCACCTATCTCTCAAATGGACCATTGACACTCCTAATTGAGATTGTAGATAGAGTGTCAATGGTCCATTTGAGAGATAGGTGGCGGTAATGCACTTATAAGTCTGCGATCCGCCATAAAGCAAGAAAAAGACGACGATGCCTCACGCGCCTGCTGTTGAGAACGCGCTCAGGACAGTTCGGACATTGCGGTGAATCAGAGGTAAAAACGATATAAATACTGTTCAGTCTCTTGCACAGACCGATCGTTTCATGTCTTTACACATCAATGTATCATCAC
The DNA here is from genome assembly GCF_001515645.1 of Sinocyclocheilus grahami. Classification (NCBI taxonomy): domain Eukaryota; kingdom Metazoa; phylum Chordata; class Actinopteri; order Cypriniformes; family Cyprinidae; genus Sinocyclocheilus; species Sinocyclocheilus grahami. The sequence continues at coordinate 172,898 of NW_015506054.1, read as the reverse complement.
GAACCGCAGGGTTTAATTTGGTTTTGTTTGTGCATGTTTTATGACTCTCAAAGCCGTGATTCCCATCCACTTCCATTATAAGACTGAGAGACTGCAACAGTTTGAGTTAAAAATCTTCGTTTGTGTTCTACTGAAGAAACAAAGTCACCTACATCTTGAATGCCCTGGGGGTAAGCAGATAAACATCACATTTTCATTTTTGGGTGAACTATCCCTTTAACTAACATAAACTAACAATTCATTTGTTACAGTATTTGTTTATCTTTGTTAATACTAGTTAGAGGTCGACCAATGTATCAGTTTTGCCGATTAATCGGCACCGATAGTTGATTGCTGGAACTATCGGTTATCGACAAAAATCCATGCCGATAGTAACGGCTGAGAACGGTCTGCTGTCATTACACAGTGCGAGAGCAGCCTCTAGTGGTTGAAATCACTGACAGCACGTGCTATTTGTTTAGACACGTGATACTGCACGCTGAACAGAGCGGGAAACTTCAGACGTGGATTTAAATGCAGCCGACAGAAAATCCTGCCGCGCCTCAGAGTGCCATTCACATCGTTTTCCTTTAAATTACATTATATTGGTCCCGAATTGTTGTTAATGTACATAATGACTTGTGTATTGTGCATTTTCAGCAAAACGTTTCTCTTTCTGTGGCTCTAATAAAGTCTGTGTGCTTCATTTATAGAGCTATAATATAGGTTGAGCTTTCTCTTTCCGTTTGCTCCGTTTTTTAAACACCGAACTTCAAACTCATCCATGCCAAACTGTTCATTCTTGAAGTAAGCTTGTGTCCGTTTGGTGATTAAATAAACTGTTTTAGACCGCTGCTCGAGTTGAACGCGACACGTCCGGAGTGTGTGTGATACCGGTGAGTTCTCCTAGACACAGCGCTGCGCTTTTATTTTGATTAGATAATCATCAAGTGTTCAAGACTAGAAGCAGTTAAAGTGTGAGAGTATACATACATTCATATGTATATAATTTTAATGCTATAGCCTTGGTGTATATATTTAAAGATGTGCATCTTTAAGCATGACAGTTGAAATGAAATGGTAACACTTTAAAATAAGAGTCCATTTGT
>NW_015506054.1:162047-168758 GCF_001515645.1 Sinocyclocheilus grahami | reverse complement strand
GTAGATAGTGTCAATGGTCCATTTGAGAGATAGGTAACGGTAATGCACTTATAAGTCTGCGATCCGCCATAAAGCAAGAAAAAGACGACGATGCCTCACGCGCCTGCTGTTGAGAACGCGCTCAGGACAGTTCGGACATTGCGGTGAATCAGAGGTAAAAACGATATAAATACTGTTCAGTCTCTTGCACAGACCGATCGTTTCATGTCTTTACACATCAATGTATCATCACGAACCGCAGGGTTTAATTTGGTTTTGTTTGTGCATGTTTTATGACTCTCAAAGCCGTGATTCCCATCCACTTCCATTATAAGACTGAGAGACTGCAACAGTTTGAGTTAAAAATCTTCGTTTGTGTTCTACTGAAGAAACAAAGTCACCTACATCTTGAATGCCCTGGGGGTAAGCAGATAAACATCACATTTTCATTTTTGGGTGAACTATCCCTTTAACTAACATAAACTAACAATTCATTTGTTACAGTATTTGTTTATCTTTGTTAATACTAGTTAGAGGTCGACCAATGTATCAGTTTTGCCGATTAATCGGCACCGATAGTTGATTGCTGGAACTATCGGTTATCGACAAAAATCCATGCCGATAGTAACGGCTGAGAACGGTCTGCTGTCATTACACAGTGCGAGAGCAGCCTCTAGTGGTTGAAATCACTGACAGCACGTGCTATTTGTTTAGACACGTGATACTGCACGCTGAACAGAGCGGGAAACTTCAGACGTGGATTTAAATGCAGCCGACAGAAAATCCTGCCGCGCCTCAGAGTGCCATTCACATCGTTTTCCTTTAAATTACATTATATTGGTCCCGAATTGTTGTTAATGTACATAATGACTTGTGTATTGTGCATTTTCAGCAAAACGTTTCTCTTTCTGTGGCTCTAATAAAGTCTGTGTGCTTCATTTATAGAGCTATAATATAGGTTGAGCTTTCTCTTTCCGTTTGCTCCGTTTTTTAAACACCGAACTTCAAACTCATCCATGCCAAACTGTTCATTCTTGAAGTAAGCTTGTGTCCGTTTGGTGATTAAATAAACTGTTTTAGACCGCTGCTCGAGTTGAACGCGACACGTCCGGAGTGTGTGTGATACCGGTGAGTTCTCCTAGACACAGCGCTGCGCTTTTATTTTGATTAGATAATCATCAAGTGTTCAAGACTAGAAGCAGTTAAAGTGTGAGAGTATACATACATTCATATGTATATAATTTTAATGCTATAGCCTTGGTGTATATATTTAAAGATGTGCATCTTTAAGCATGACAGTTGAAATGAAATGGTAACACTTTAAAATAAGAGTCCATTTGTGGCATTAAGATTAATGAATGCTGTGTAAATATTGACGTGACATGTGGCCAAGTATGGTGACCCATACTTGGAATTAGTGCTCTGCATTTAGCTTTAAAATTGATTAAATTGTTCCACATATTATATATTATTAGACATATAAATATTAGACATATTATAAATTGTATTGCATTAGAGTGTGTTAATTTCAACATTTACCATTACTATTATTATTTTTACTACTACTACTAGTATGGTTAAGTATTGTTTTTGTTATTAAAGCACTATTTAATTTTTGTTCCGTATCAATTTTAAAACTATTGGTTAATTAATCGGTATCGGCCAGTGTGGTCCAACCTAGCTATCGGTATCGGCAAAATCCACTATCGGTCAACCTCTAATACCAGTTAATAATAAAAAAAAATTAATTCATGTTCATTAAATAATACTGTAACTTCACAATAAGGCCTCATTTATTAAATATATTAGTTAACATCAACTAACAATAAAAATATTATATTAAAAATAAAATATTTAAAAAATGTAAAAGTTATATCTGTTAATATGTTTGGAAATGTAAAGTCTCAGTTAATGTTAGTTAATGCATTAACATTATTTTACAATTAACAATTTTTTTACAGTATTTATTAATCTTTGTTAAAATTGGTTAAAAACAACTTTTCATTGTTAGTTCATGTTAGTCCTTAAATATTACAGATATTATTACAGTAAATATTACAGATTTTTGATTTTAATAATGTATCAGTAAATGTTAAAATTAACATTAACTATGATTAATAAATGCTTTAGAAGTAGATTTCATGACAAATATTGGCATGACAAATATTTTTACATTCGTACAGCCAAAGTAATCGCAGCACTGCTGCGAACAATTAAAACAGTGCAAAATCAAATTAAAAATGACAAAGAAATATCGATTGTTAAGTTTGTAATTTAAACCAATGGAAGCTTACTGTAAAGTGTAAGCAATGACTAACTCTTCATTTCTGAACCGTAACGTCAAAGACCACAAACAGAGCAAATATAAGGCCATTTTTAAGAGGCTCTACAAAAAACTCCCTGCTAAAACATCCACGATAATAAGATTTATATGCTGCTAACTATTTAGTCAGGACATCAATGGGGAAATATGTTTTTTGGCAGCAGAGTGGTGCAGTGTAGCTCTACCAGCTAATTAACTGAGCAGCCAAACCTTGACCTCACGCTCTCGGCTAAAGCCATACATTAGACCCAGAGAAACAACAGCTTGAAGAGCGTAAACAACACGGCGCCACTGACAACAGAGGTTTACTAACATCTCATCAACTAGAATACGGCTTGCTTTTCAAAAAAATCGCTAATATCCAAACAGCTTTACAGCTGCAAGATATAGTTATCGCTACATTATTATTATTCTATATGCACATGCAATGATCATTTAAAAGATTCAGTCACAAAAATATCCAAATACTGGTGAAAAGTTTGGTGTCGGTAAGGTTTTTTTTTTTTTTTTTAATGTTTTAGAAAGAAGTCTCTTCTGCTCACCAAGGCTGCATTTATTTGCTCAAACACAGTAAAATTATGAAATATTTTTACAATTTCAAATAACTGATTTCTGTTGTAATATATTGTAGAATGTAATTCATTCCTGTGATGCAAAGCTGAATTTTCAGCATCATTCCTCCAGTCTTCAGTGTCACATGATCTTCAGAAATCATTCTAATATGCTGATTTGCTGCTCAAGAAACATTTCTGTTATCAATGTTGAAAACAGTTGTGCTGCTTCAATTTTTGTGGAAACACAAAATGTATTTTCGTGATACATTTCTTTTCAGGACAAATAGAAAGTTATTTGAAATAGAAACCGTTTGTAACATTATAAATGTGTATATAAACTGACTGCAGTAGCTCTATTTGCCTGTATTTGATTTATTAATCTCAGTCTTCCTGTGTCGGTCCTCTATGTTTGATGTATTCTAATGAAAAAGCCACATTATTGTTTACAAAGTCCTCCGACTGCACACACAGAAAAACACGTCCAAAAGAGGATGCCAACGATGCAAGTTATTAATAAAAGCATTAATCACAGAGCACATTAGCGGGTCATGATCAAAGCAGTCGTTATGCTTATAGACATACACAAACACACTGACCTTGTGACATACACACACTATCATATGACGCAAGCTCTGAGAATATGATTTTTCCCAGCAGAAATCCACACAAAACCTCAAGCCTCAAGGAGGGAGAACAGATGCTGTGTGTCAGAAATCAATTCCCCTTTGACATTCAGATGATGTTCATATCTCCGAGCGCAGATCCTGATCTCCACCCACAGACCGAACCAATAAAAACCCAACGGCCCACATCTGAATCTCATCAGCTGAGCTGCAGACTGACAATTATCATTCATTACAGTCAGAGATCCTGAAGCACTGCTGGACACATGGCGATGAACTCCAGAGATCTCAGGCGGACTCAACCAAAGGCCTGACTGCGGAAAACAAGGCCTTGTGGGACGGTGAATGAAATATCACATGCAGACGATTCTAATATCGGGCTCCACTGCAAAATATTGCTTATGTACGCTGTAAAAAAATTCCATAAAATGTACAGTAAAAAACCGGCAGCTGTGAAAAAACTGTTATTTCAACAAAAAAAACATCAAATTTGAAATGTAACGCAGGGAATTCTGGGAATGTCAATTTACGGTTATTCGTTGTATATTATACGGTCTTTTTCACTTCCAAAAACGGTATACTACCGTAAAATTAATGTCCAATACATGTCATGTCTAATGCAGTTTTTCACCGTATATAGTAGGGGAATTTACCGTTAACCATTTAACAGGTTTTTACTGTAGCATTTTTACAGTCTTTTACCGTTAAATTCATGGTCATTTTTTACAGTGTACACCACCATTCAAAAGATTTGGTTTTTTTTCTTGGAAAGAAATGTATATATTTATTCAGCAAGGATGCATCAAATTGATCAAAAGTGACAGTAAAGACATTTATAATGTTACAAAAGATTTCTATTTCAAATAAATGCTGTTTTTAAGCTTTCCATTTATCAAAAAGCCCTGAAAACAATGCATTACTGTTTCCACAAAAATATTAACCATTTTCAACATTGATAATAATCAGAAATGTTTCTTGAGCAGCAAATCAGCATATTAGAATGATTTCTGAAGATCACGTGACACTGAAGACTGGAGGAATGATGCTGAAAATACAGCTTTGATCACAGGAATAAATTATATTTGAACAGATATTCACATAGAAAACAGTTATTTAAAATTGTAAAAATATTTCACAATTTGACTGTTTTTGCTCAAATAAATGTGACCTTGGTGAGTAGAAGAGACTTCTTTGAAAAACATTAAAAAATCTTAACTTTTGAAAGGTAGTCTACATGAAAATATTTAAAGGAATAGTTCAATTGTACATTAAAAATGATTCATTCACCCCAAACTGTCTGTCTTTATCTGTGGAACACACACATATAATGTCATTTCATCCAAGTGAATGATGACGGATGCTGTCATGCTCAAAATACAAACGAAAACTAAAGTAGAAAAACCGAAACAGATAGTACACGAAATAATCCTTCCTAGCAGCAAATAGAAGTCTAAACAATAGAAACAGAAACAAGGTATTAAGCCTTCTCTGCTGACTAATCGCTTCTCCATTAGTCTGTTACTATAGCCTGACAGACACGATCACTATATGAACACTGTATGAAGAAGAAAAGAAAAAAAAGAGATGCATGAAAAAAGTAAAGCGTATGTGTTTGGAACGACTGAACGATTCTTTTAAGCCACAATTAATTCAAGATTACACACATTTCTAAGCTGAAATGGCGGTGCCAAAAGGCATACAGTGTGAATAACTGAAGTATAAAGAGTGTGAAACACAAAAGATCATCTGGGATCATATGACCCCACAGCTAAAAATGACCTGGGATAAACAAAAGCCCATTAGCATGTTTAGCTGCTGTTTGTAAGGTGTGTGTACGGTGTGTGTAACGCGACGCAGGGCTGATGGAGCCGCTCTAACAGACTGTTTGCCTGAAAACTCCAGAGGAATGTGTTGTATAACATGCCACTGACAGACACAAATACATCCCAGCATTCCTTTCTCTTCTACTGACTAAAACAAGAGAATGCGGCCCAGTGACTTTAAGAGCTTTGCCATGCATCCCCTCCACTTCAACCACACACACACACACACACACACACACACACACACTTACCTAGCTAAACTAAACCAGGACACACACTACTGTTCAAAAGTTAGGGGTCAGTAAGATTTTTAAATACTTTTATTTAGTATTAAATTGATCAAAGGGTACATTAATGACATTTATAATATTACAAAAGTTTTTTCAAATAAATGTTTTCAAATACATTTTCTATTCATCCTGAAAAGAAATGGATAACAGTTTCAATAAAAAATATTCTGTTTTCAACATTGATAATAATCCGAAATGTTTCTTGAGCAGCAAATCAGCATATTATACTGATTTCTGAAGATCATGTGACACTGAAGACTGGAGGAATGATGCTGAATATACAGCTGCACATCACAGAAATAAATGACATTTTAACAGATATTCACATAGAAAACAGTTATTTGAAATTGTGATAATATTGCACAATATTACTGGTTTTACTGTATTTTTTAACAAAAACAATAGCCTTGGTGAGCAGAGCTTCTTTCAAAGCCATTAATAAAACTTTTGAATGGTACAGTAGTGTGAACTTCAGACTTTTATTTGTAATGTTAATGAAGGCAACTATAAGTGCATAAACCAGAGGAGCCCAAACCATGATGAGCTTTGATTTGGCCGCCATCCCATAAGTAATCAAATAAGTAAATAAGGAATGAATGAATGAGATACGAAGATGCATGTGAAGATGCAGATGGCATGTTTTCCCCTATTTTTTATGTATGCATGCATGCATATGTGCTCATTCATTTTATTTTATTTTAATTTTTCTTTTATCTTTGCATCGAAATGTAAAAAATAATATAATTGAGTTTGACAAAAAAAAATTTTTTTTAAATATATTTTAATTTGTAACTATTTAAAAATGTAAATTAAATACATTTTAATATAATATAACTGCACCAATATTATGCAACATTTCTTTTTGGCTCACTGCCCTCCAGTCAAGTCAAGTTCTTAAGGAAGTCCTTTATAATTAGGCTGTATAGCATCTTCACATCCACCAGACACGATCGGATGCATTTATTAGCACTAAATAAAAGGTTGCTGTCCTTCGATATTTCCAAGAAACAAATAAGCTGAATAACAATAATCTTTTATTGCACAGTTCTCACCAACAACCGCAACACCGCTCCGAGCCAAACGTTTGACTGTCTGACAGTAATTGAGTGAAATTTACTG
>NW_015506054.1:148560-161845 GCF_001515645.1 Sinocyclocheilus grahami | reverse complement strand
CTATTTAAAACTTGACTCATCTGTAGTTACATCTTGTACTAAGACCGACGGAAAATGAAGAATTGTGATTTTCCAGGCCGATAAAATTAGGAACTATGCTCTCATTCCGGCGTAATAATCAAGGAACTTTGCTGCCGTACCATGGGTGCAGCAGGCGCAATGATATTACACAGCGCCTGAAAATAGGCTAACTTCCATCAACATAACCAACGTGACCACCTGCTTGCACAGGGAGCGTGCTGGGGACTATTTTCAGGCGCTGCGTAATATCATTGCGCCTGCTGCACCCGGCATAGAAAATCGCAACTTTTCATTTTCCGTCGGTCTTAGTACACGATGTAACTACAGAAGAGTCCAGTTTTAAATAGGAAAAATATAGAAACTCTTTGGCCATTTTTGAGCGAGATGCTAACGGTCTAATCAGATTCAATGATCTATGCTAAGCTACGGCTAAAAGTGCTACCGCCTGACCCGGAGATTGGCTGAATGGATTCGAAAACGGTAAAACTCAACCGTTTAACTCTAGGGGAGTTGGAAAATGAGTCTATTTTCAAAAATAGTGCAGCATTCCTTTAAAAAGTATCACCGATTAAAAGGGAACACCGTCCACATTACAACCTCAACTGGATTTGCTGCATGTAGACAACATAAAAGGAAACTGTAAAAGCATAAGGAAAAATCCTCACAAAAGATCACAGCCAAGTGTTAGTGATTGGAAATTCCCCCTGTAAACGATTCAAAGACTCGCTGATAAATATGTAAAGGAACAGACAAGACACACCTGCTGATGGAAACGCTGAGCTCACTGCTCCCGTCTACAGCTGAAAGATGCATTTCATGCATTAATTGCTCATTTAACTGCAGCAAAAATGTTTCACAGTGAAATCTGGTTAATAAGTTTAAACAAATATAAAATAACAACAGCATGCTAAGATTTAAAACCAATGGATAAAAGCAAACCAAAATGTAAAAGTGAAACACTGCTTAAACCAGCGTTAAAGGTGTCCTTAAAGGGACAGTCCACCCAAAAATGACAATCCTGTCATCGTTTACTCATCTTCATGTCATTCCAAACCTCTATGGGTTTCTTTCTTCTGCGGAACACAAAAGAAGATATTTGGAAGAATGTTGGTAAACAAACAGTTTCCGTTCCCATTGACTTCCACAGAATTTTTTGACATACTACGAAAGTCAATGGAACCCAAAACCAGCAGATTCTTTCAAGTATCTTCTTTTGTGTTCCACAGATTAAAAAGTCATACAGTTTTGAAAGTACACGAGGACTATCCTTTTAACCAGGAGGTTAAAACAAGATAAACCCCATGGTTAACTGTACATATCTCTAGTTAGAGAGTTAAATGAGGGATTATTGTGTTCATGGAGTTTTAATATGGATTTACACAAGAGTCAACAGAGGATTAATCAGGCTTTTAGAGGTAGTTAAGAGTTCAAAACCACCACAGGCCAATCATTTGTGAAATCTCAACTCGGGACATGCTACGACACACACTTTAATCAGCTTCATAAAAACAAATCCAGAGTCCCTTCCTGTTCAAGAATTCCACAATGACACAAAGGAAACAACAAGCTATTAGTAGGCCATAAAAGCGTGTCATCTGATTGGCCCGTGTTTGATTCAAGCAGCAGCGATGGTACCGTGACCCCAATCATATACTGCAACAGCCTGTAACGTCTGCTAGCCTTCAATACAACATCCTACAAATCGCTGACACCGTTAGCAAACGCTAACGCTGGCACTCGCAGGGTCTAATTTTAGGGCGAATGATGTTGCAGAAAGCACACGGAATGTGGTTTGCATTCACTCGCATTACTGAAGTAACTGTTATAAAGTCCAGACGTGTGGTAGTTTTGTTCTAGCACTGTTCTTCTGTGTTCAGAATGCAAATCAGGACCTGAAACAATTAGTTAATAAACAAACTAATGATCCATTTCAGATTTTAAAAGCTCAGGACATTTACATACACTTCTTCTCCAACAATTCCCGAGGAGAAATAAGAAGAAACAAAAATGAGTCAATAGTTAATGTATAACAAGTATACGGAGCTCATATTAAAAGCTAAAATTAATGTGGACAGCAACCTAGATTCAGTGTTATTTTAGTATTATGTATATACTATTATAGAATTTAGAAATATTACAAATTATTTCTATATTATTCCGATACTATTATAGAATTTAGTAATATTTAAAAAAACATATTTCAGTTTTCATTTTATTTTTTTTTATTTTGTTGTGATGTTGTCATCTTTAAAAAAAATAGAATTTTTATTTCATTTTTAGTTTCAGTAATTTATTTGTTTTCTTAAACTTGTCTAACTTGTCAGTTAGTTGGCAAGGCAGCATTTCTAAATTTCATATTTCTAAACATTTTTTAATATTTCTTTTAAAATTTAAGTTTTCCGTCTTATATTTGTATTTTATTTCAGTTTATTTTAATTGTGAAATGTACTGATTTCTGAGTGAAAAATTGTTTCTACACCAAATTAATGTGAACAGCAAACCAGATCCATTGTTATTTTATTATTATTTATATACTATTATTGAATATAGTAAAATAACAATATTTTAGAATGTATTAATATTATACATATTTTTATATTTTCAGTTTTAATTTTAGTTTAGGTTTTAGTAATTTTGTTGATGTTGTCATTTTTTTAATATTTTTCAAATGTATTTTTATTAAATATTTTATTCCTATATATATATATATATATATATATATATATTTATATATATACAGTGTGAAAAATTGTTTCTACACCAAATTAATGTGAACAGCAAACCAGATCCATTGTTATTTTATTATTATTTATATACTATTATTGAATATAGTAAAATAACAAATGATTTATATTTTATTTAGGCACTATTTTAGAATGTATTAATATTATAAATATTTTTATATTTTCAGTTTTCATTTTAATTTTAGTTTAGGTTTTAGTAATTTTGTTGATGTTGTCATTTTTTAAATATTTTTCAAATGTATTTTTATTAAATATTTTATTCCTATATATATATATATTTCATTGATTTTTATTTCAGTTTTAGTTTCAGTAATTTACTTGTTCACTTGTCTAACTTTTCAGTTAAGTGGCAAGGCTGCATTTCTAAACATTTTCAATATTTCTGACGTTTTTTTCCCCATTGTAAGGTTTTCATCTAATATTTGTTTTATTTAATATTATGTTTTATTTAATTGTGAAATGCAGCAATTTCTTTGAGTGAAAATTGTTTTTACACCAAATTAACGTGGACAGCAACCCAGACCCAGTGTCATTTTAGTGTTATTTATATACTATTATAGAATTTATAAAAATTAAAAAATATATTTATATTATTTAAATACTATTATCGAATCCATTAATATTCAATTAAAAAAATATGTTTATATTTTCAGTTTAACTTAGTAATTGTTGTGATCATTTATTTGTATTTTATTCATTTTTTATATTTTTATATTTTACTTTCATTGATTTTTATTTGTTTTAGTGTTTCATAATGTCAATACCTCAACATAAGCTTGTTTATTTCAGTTAGTTGACAAGGCAGCATTTCTAATGTTCACATTTCTAAACCTTTTTCAACTTTCAAGCTTTTTTTAAGTTTTTCATCTAATATTTTTTTTAATTCAGTTTTATTTCAATGAAAGAAAATTACTCGTTCAGTTTTTCTACTACAAAATGTAACATTTTATTCAGTGCGTTACTTGCCATTTCTTTGTAATTAATTGTGAAGTTTACCTATTTCTGAGTGAAAATTGTTTCTACACCAAGTTTTTGTCAGAACAGATCTTTGATCTTGGGAGAACCCGATGAGAAATGTTTGCGTTTATGCTGAGATCTCTTCTGAAACTCAAGAGGAGACACGAGAGATTTTTTTGAGATGAGAGCAACATTAGGAGACTAAAGCAAAAGCTTTCAATTTTCAGACTGGAAGACAAACATCAACAGGTCGGGAGCCGAGAGGAGGGGCGGGCTGACGGACAGACGGCCTGTTATCAGTTTCCAAGAGGGAAATATAGACAGGAAAACCATCTGAATGAGGGGAGGGGACGCCTATCGGAAGCACAGAGTAAACAAGCTCCTTTTTAATCATCTAGACTCACGTTTTCAACCTAACGCTTTGATCTCGTACTCCATTAACGCATCCATCCCAGCCTCCCTATCATCCGTCCTCCTGAGAGATCAGACAGGACAGGAGATTGTTCAGAAGAAAAGTGGAGAGTTACACGATAGATACGAGGCTGCCAAGACGTCGAGGGCGCCTGCTCGGCTAATTCTAACGTCTGCGGTCACGCTCATCGTAATCCAATAAGCCATTTCTGTAGAGGTCACACGAGAAAAATGAGGTCAGTTTGCAGATCAGTTGATGATGGTAAAGGTTAGGTGAGAGCTGGGCTGGTGGTTTGATCAGATCATACATCATAAGTAGTTATTTTTGCTGAATATTGAATGAAAACATATGCATATATACAGTATAAAAATGTACATATACACATTATCATTCAAAAGTTTTGGGGTCTGTAAGATTGTTTTGTTTTCAAAAGAAGTCTCTTCTGCTCAGCAAGGCTGCATTTATTTGAAAATACAGTGAAAACTTTAACAGTGTGAAATATTGTTGAGATTTAAAATAACTGCTTTCTATGTGAATATATTGTAAAAATGTAATTTATTTCTGTGATTACTCCAGTCTTCAGTGTCACATGATCTTCAGAAATCCTTCTAATATGCTGATTTGCTGCTCAAGAAATATTTCTGATTATTATCAATGTTGAAAACCGCTGTGCTGCTTCACATTTTTGTGGAAACCGTGATACATTTTATTTTCCAGGATTCACAGATGAATAGAAATTTTCAGCATTTGTTTCAAATAGAAATCGTTTGTAACTTTAGAAATGTCTTTACCGTCACTTTTGATCAGTTTCACGCATAATTTCTGAATGAACCCATTAATTTCTTTCACTTTTGAATGGATTTATTTACTGCAATATAAGCAGAAGTGCAAAATCTCTACCGAACCCATTTCACCCAGCACTACTGTAGGTAAGAGGATCTGATCTTAGATCCGTAGCTTCAGTCAGGGGCTCAGTATAACCTGATAGCGCTCTTTGTGAGCGTTTACAAAGGTTACGCTAAACTCTCCTCCACGAAGCGCCAAACAAACAGGGAGGGAAGAAGGAAGAAACTAATCTAATAGACTTAGAAGGAAAGCACACTCTTTAAAATGGGTTAGCATCTTTTAATTGACCCTCACAGCCACTGCTAGATTCAGAATCATGGAGTCAAACATTTGGAAATAACTTCTTCCCTCAACACTGGCCTCCATACACCCAAAACATAAGAGTTAGGTTAAGAGTGATTGAAGTGTCCAAATGTGTCATTGCATTTTTGTTTTGCTTAAGTGTGCATGTTCTTCACAATAAATGTTTTTTTTTTTATTTAATGCAATACATGATGACATTTAAATATGGAAGCCCGTTTCCACCAAAGAATAAAATATAAATAAATAAAAAAGATTACTGTGACTTCTCACAATTCAGACTTTTCTTGTAATTCCGTTTTAAGTCAGCAATTAAATGAAAAAAGTGTGACTTTTTATCTCACAAGTCCAATGTTTTCCTCCTCGCAATTCTGTTTTGCTTCTGCAATGACATAAAAAAAAGATAACTGCGACTTTTTATCTCTCAATTCTGACATTTTTCCTTGCAATTCGGTTTTGTTTCCACAAAATATTTTTAAAAATGCAGTTGCGACTTCTCACAACTGACCCTTCACAAAGACCCGCCCCCCCCTTAGTTACCTTTGCTACATCCGACCAGCCATGGTGCTCTCATGCCACACACCATGTTCTCACGCAGTGAAAAATACACGGCGGAGCAAAGAGGAAACTGACAACGTGCCAACAGACGAGACAGAGCAAGTATCAGCTTTCTAATTTTGTTAATTTTTTAAGAAATTCAAACAATAAATACCATTTTGTGGCTCTTTAATGTGTGGTGACAGACCACTGTAGCGTCTCAGTTCAAGCGGCACATGATCCGATCATCTCTTCCTCTTTACTAGTTATAGTACAAAATAAACATGAATGAACATCAGAAGGTATCTTGTTTCAACCGCAGAAAGACATCAATGCACACTATTTTTCAAGTTGAAGTCCACCGACATTAATCTACTCTCCAGTCTGGTTTGTTTGTCGGACAAAATAGCAGATTCTGTGTTATGATTGGTCAGATCACCTGTCAATCAAACTCCCAGCGAAGGTCAACTCAATTATGACTTTTTTTCCTCTCGCAATTCTGTTTTGTTTCACCAAAACGAAATTAGAAAAACTTAGCTGTGACTTTTTCTCTCACAATTCTGACTTTTTTCTTGCAATTGCGAGTTAATATCTTGCAATTCTGAGTTTATATCTCTCCTTTTTTGCCATACAAACAGAGTTGTGGGGGAAAAAAAGTCTGATTTGTGAGATAAAGTCATAATAACCTTGTTTTTATCCTGTGGGGGAAACAAGTTTCCTAATTTATAATATTTATTCCATATTTAAAAACATTTTGGGGGTCGTTGTGTTGCTTCGTTGGCATAAACAACACTAAAGACAAGTCTTTGGTACTTGTTGGGTCTTTCCCAAAAAGACTCATGGCTGTATTCGATCAAAAGGGTGCTTCTACTAAATACAGAGCATACTTAGGACCATGTGATATTTCAGTTTTTCTTTTTTAATAAATCTGCAAAAATGTCAACAATTCTGTGTTTTTCTGTCAATATGGGGTGCTGTGTGTACATTAATGAGGAAAAAAAATTTACTTAAATGATTTTAGCAAATGGCTGCAATATAACAAAGAGTGAAAAATTTAAGGGGGTCTGAATACTTTCCGTACCCACTGTATATATAAAAATCTAATATATTTCTGGTTTAAACAGCAAAAGGTACCACTTGTGTCAAATCAAATTGCACATTTGTAATTCAAAATAAACAGAGCACATATGATCGGCTTCCATTAAAGACCAGTGGCTGCGCCGAGAGGCCGTTTCTCCTTAAATAAAACATTTCCACCATCATCATGTCTGATCTTGTTTTTCTCTGCCTGTGATCCGCCGACCGGCCCAGAAAAGCCAGTCAAATTTGGGTAGCGCCGCTCGCCAACCTGTGGCCTGGAGAAACAACATGCTTAGGAAGATCAAATGGGATGGGAGATGTGTAATTACTGGTGGTTATGAAAACTGGCTGTCATCCTCAACGCGGCGAATTCAGAGCCGCCCGAGGACAGCGAAGGCAGACACGCCTGGAAAAGCACTAATCCAGCACACTTAACTAAAGAGGCAGGCTGTTGCTTCACTTCGTTCAGTCTGGAGTTCAATACAGAGGCAAATGAACCATAGACTTTAGGGCCAGGTGACATATATTGAACCTTCAAGGATTCAAAGTGTTTACTGTCATATGCCCATTGAGGAAAACAAGGTTCCCTGAGCAATAAAATTCTTACTTTGCTGTCCACAATGAATGCCAAGACAGTGCAAAGCTATACACACACATACACAAACTATACACACATACATACAATGTAAGAAACATAATAATAAAAACTGTGCTGCAGTAGTAGGAATATAGACTATGGAAAAAATTGAAATATAGACTATGTGTATCTATATATGCGAGTATAGAGTAGAAATATAGAATGTGAAAATAGAAATATAGACTATGTATATGGTATCTACATATGCGAATGTACAGTATTAACTTATGTGCAAAAAACAATAGTGCAGTAACATGTGCAAATGTTACACGATGCCGGCTCAACGAGATTATATATATATATATATATATATACATACACGCACACATAAAGCAAGTACATAACATTCTCCAGATATTTATTAAAAGATTAAAAGTATATAGTTTTAGATTTATTTTTCCTTGTGGTCATGTGTTGTAAAACATTGTGGGAAAACATGCATTTATTACTATTTTAACTAGATTTTTACTGTATGTTACTTTTTATATTAAACACTTTTAAATCTAAATTGCAAAAATACAATTAAAACCCCCAAGCAATTACAAAGCAAATACATATAAATATCCAGATTTATATATCAAATATTGTCAAAAGACCAAAAAATATAGAGACATAATTCGTCCAGCCCTAGTGCACTCCATAACTGGATGCACTGCATACAAACATGCTATACAGTAGATCATTGGATATCATTCTTCCCAGCAGTAGATAAAAGCCGTAATGTTGAATTCATGTGGGCTGGCCAAAGGAAAAAGTGAGGGAAGAAAAGATAGAAACTTCCCCCTACCCCCACCTGCTTCTATCACTTTGTCCCCTAGAGGAAGGGAACATTATGCAGGAGGACAATGCGCCAAAGCAAGCCAGGCCTGTTTCAACAGGTTGGCGCTGCAACAAAAAGCATCTGTCTGTTCGACACGCTCTCTATAAGCAAGAGACTGATACCCTTCTGTAAAACACATGTGCATGCATTATCTTTCTGATAATTAGTTCTACTCAGCGGATGTTTCTTAACCAACGCAAAAGCACTCGCTCAAATACAACTGCCGCCTTCAGCGACTCGACACAGTTCACAAAACACCCTTTACAGAGCTTGAACTTTCAACCTTTGAGTTACAAACCCACAATGTTCTTTTGCATGGGCTTGCATTCATAATTTACACTTTGCATGTAGATACTAGTTACCGGTGGCATGAATAACACCTCAAAACATTTGTGATTTTGATAAAATGGCCTAAATAAACTCTCAGACTTACACTGAAGAGAGACCAGAATATCACAGAGATTTGAAGGTGGACTTTCCTCACTTGAAACAGTAAGAAACCACCTAGCAACCACTCAGAACACAGCGCATTTTGCACTCACACCGCTCACACTTTCTTAAGATAAAGCAAAAATGTAGCTACAACTTGCAACCGAACGGAGAAGCTAAATGCATTTTGCCAATAAAACAAATCTCCAGAAACACTTTTCTTCATCCGTGTCTAATGAAGCAATCATCTCTTAATGTGAACTGCTCTCAAATTCAAACGCAACCTCATCAAGCTGATCACAAACACGCACTGCACTAACAAAAAATCGGATTTAGTTTATTTTTATGATGCAATAACTCTTTCCCACAGGGATAAAGGCTTTCAAGATCCATTTACAGTTAGTGCATCCCCTCTGGCTTGATCTGGACGGCTCTTGCAGAGAATCGCAGAACTCGCAGCCTTCAAAGCCCAAACATCTGGCAGTATGGCCTCAGAGAACAGACCTAACAGTTTACAACACCACAAATCTATCAGCTCCAATAAGAGCCGGGCGGTTCTTGGCACTCACACAGATGCATTCGATGACTTCCCAGGTGAGTGATTCTGCATGCAAGACGACAACATGTACACTATGCCATCAGCAAACTCTATAGACTTCTATGTTATTGATTATGCAAAGAGTTGTTGGCGTTTCTGGTACTATGTGACAAAACATCTATAGTGGCCACAAAATTGTTAAATATAATAGTTTGAAATAAGCAGAATGTGATTGCATTTATTCTGCCAAATGCTTTGTTAGAAGAGTGACAAATGACACTTTCTTTGATCTAATATCTAATGCAATGCCATTCGGACAGTTTTAGGTGTCCAAATACTTTTTACATTCAACTGTTTGCAAGTTAAAGCTTCCAAGACCGAAAGTGATCATGCAAAGAATTGTTGGTGTTTCTGGTACTACATGACTTGTATCATGGCCTAAAAATTTAAATGAAAAGTCCAAAATAAACAAAGTTATTGCATTTTTAATTTGTTAACCATTTTGCTAGAAGAGCATGCATGTGCTGTTTCTTTAGAACAAGTGCCACTTGCTTTGATCTAACAATAATGCATTGACATTCAAACAGTTTTAAGTGTTGCTCAGTTGTCCAAATACTTTTTAGGGTCACTGTCTGCCAGTTAAAGCCCCCAAGTCCAAAATGATCATGCAAAAAACTGTTTTCTGGTACTATATGACAAAACATCTACAGTGGTGCCAAAAAATAGTCAAAAATGAATGTGATTGTGTGGTTTCTTTACAATAAATGACACTTGCTTTGATCTAACATCTAATGCACTGACATTCAGACAATGTCAAAAGAGTCCAAATACTTTTTAATGCCAATGTCTGCCAGTTAAAGCCTCCAAGAGCAAAGATGCATGAGATACACAACTGTATTCCCTTACAGATCCTGCGTTGTTACCTAGACTCTATAAAGGGGTTTTCGCAGCAATGCAATAGAACCTCCATTTCAAGAACCTTTCAGTGAACAGTTCTTGAACCATTTTCCCAGTATAAAGAACATTTTAAATAATCTAAAGAACCTTTTTCCACAACAAAGAATGGAAAATTCCAAGAAGATGCCAACAAAGAACATCAGTCCAATGCATGGCTTGAAAAAACCTGAAAACATCTTCCAGCTCTTACCTGCATCAGTTTCCCTTCAGCATAGCCTGCGCTGCCCCCGGCGAACACCCCTTCTAGGGTGATTGGCCTGCTGGTGGGCTCCTGTTTCAGCAGTGACACCTTGATCATGGCTCGGGGTGCGGAGCGTTCAGACTCCACAGCAGCGGCTAGTTCCAGGCCCGTGTGGCCCAATGCCACCTGCAAGACAGCCATGAGCAGCCACGGCCAGAGCCCGGCCAATCGCTGCACAGGAACCCTCATTGTCCTGGCTGCAGCGGCGGGCCCCGGCCATACATTATGCACTGTCCACAAAGCTATCCGCCCAATCAGAGCTCAGCTGAAAGACAGGAGAATCCTTAGAGGTCACTGAAACTGTCCAAAAAAAAAAACCAGTGGCTTTTAGAGTGGGTAGTTTTTTTAGTTTTTTTTTAATTCAGCAGGGTTGAGATTTGAAATAGAAGAATATTATTAACAATTGAATGGAACTTCAGTTGGTGACTGGCCTCAAGTATCACTGACAGAACATGACTGACAGAGTGATTGACAGCGGGCAGCCTCCTGGCGCGAGCATCGATTTAAACCACAAAAAGAGTTTAATATGACCGCCTAAAGGTCATTTCAATGATATTGCAGATTTCCCCGTGGCATCCCACGCGTCGTGATTGATAACGAGACGTCATAATGACTCCATTATTGTGCGGTGCGCCGCGTCCACTTCAAAGGATTCCAAACATTCCAGAATGTAGCAGGTTGTAGCAGAATCACCGCATCCGTCAATGCAACAATGTCTCAGTTACTCCACTCTGATCAAGCCGCAGAGAACACGCGTAACAATCCCACTGTGAACGGCTGGAATTTTTTTCCATGCGGTCCAACATAAAAAAAAATAATTATCCAGATAAAACAAGAACTTCGCGGGAGCGATCGAAAACACTGTCAGGAGGGAGCCGTTTCTGAACACTCATTCCCATGTTCCTAAATGAATTAAGACTTCACAAATCTGTTCGACTCAGATTATATCTCCACAGATCCATGTCGAGAAATCCAGTCACTTCAAGTGTAGAAGCCTCAGTGCTGTTGATCCGAACTGCAGGAACGCTGGAAAAGTTTAAAGTTGAGAGTGAACGCGAGTGTGAGCTTGCGTGCGTGCGTGCGTATGCGCGTGTGTGTGTGTACCTGCTGACTGTCAGCGAGGGTGGAGCAGAACTTATCCGACCCATTAAACGCGCGCGCGCACACACACACACGTCTGGTTTACTATCCCTGTGGGGACTCTCCATAGGCGTAATGGTTTTTATACTGTACACACCGCATATTCTATCGCCCTACACCTAAACCTACCCCTCACACCAAACTTTCTGCATGTTTACATTCTCAGAAAAACTCATTCTGTATGATTTATAAGCTTGTTTCCCCATGGGGACCTCAATTTAGGTCCCCATGAGTCGGTGTGTATTCAGGTTTAAGTCCCCATCGGGATAGAAAAACATGCACACACATTACACACACTCTCTCGCACACACACTGCGCCCTCTAGCTGACATCACTGGAGAAACATCAGAATTACAGAACGATGCTGGATGCCAAAACTGATTTTCTAAGCATAACGTGAATATAATCATCAGTGTAACAACTGTTAAGCTTCATAATAACCTTGTAAAATGCAATGGACTTATGACTGAATAATTATTATCCCTCTAATGCATGCACAGCCATGTGAAAGGAATAGTTCACCCAAAACTGAATATTTGCTATAAACGTATTCACGCTCAGGCCATCCAACAAGTAGATGAATTTGTTAATGCGAACAGATTTGGAGAAATGTATCATTCTATCACTTGCTCAGCAATGGATGCTCTGCAGTGAATGGGTGCCGTCAGAACGAGAGTCCAAACAGCTGATAAAAACATCACAATAATCCACACAACTCCAGTTCATCAGTTAATGTCTTGAGAAGCCAAAAGAAACAAATCCATCTTTAAGACTTTAACTTCAAACTGTTGCTTCTGACTAAAATACAGGCCCAGCGAGGGTGAATAGATTTTCTGCTATTTTTATTTTTTGTTTTTGAGTGAACTATTCCTTTCAAATCAAAAATCAGACGTTGAAAAATAGTATTTTGGATTTGTCCTTTTAGGGATGTTGATTTGCGCAAAACAGACAGAAATAAATGGAAGACAGGTTTTTATTTACAGTAGGCCTTTCTGTAGTTAAATTGAGTGACTACAATTTGTCAGAGGGCAACAAAATAAAAAGGTTAATTACACTAAATAACAGAGTAACATACTTCAGCTGCAGAATCTAATTGTATTGTCTCCTAATTTAAAGGTATACTTAACTACTAATTAAATTATAGGTCATTTTATAATAAAGTCCTTAGGGAAATAAGGATTTATTTTACTGGACACAGGGCCATCGTTAGGAATTCTGGGCCCTGTGCACTGAATTTGCTATGGGACCCCCACAAAATCATGGACCCCTATTACTCAGTTCCACTATTACCCTGTCTGACACCCCTGACCGGACATCTATCATGACTTGAGCTGCTTTATAATATAATAATATAAAAAATATAATTATCTGAGCAGTCAAAATAACATAAAACACAGCAATGACACACATTCAGCCTTTATCAGGGATTTCACTTGCTTTGCATTTATTCAAATTCAAAAAGGCTGAAAACAAATCAGTTCATTCAAAGCTATTAAAATCTAACTTTCACTCTTGTGCTACAATGACATTTTTTGATATATATTGATGCTTATGGATACTGAAATATATGAAATATAAGATAAATAATTTAAGAATATATATATATATATATATATATATATATGA
>NW_015506054.1:145454-148529 GCF_001515645.1 Sinocyclocheilus grahami | reverse complement strand
TATATATATATATATATATATATATATATATATATATATATATATATATATATATATATATATATATATATATATATATGATAAATAATATCACATTCACTGTAGGCATTTTAAGCATGTGCCATTAAAATTAGTCAGAAACTTTTGTGCGAAAACAACTTAAAAAAAAAAACAGCATGCAATATTAACTTAACACTACTTCAAATCTTCAAAACTTACTTAAATAGTTCATACAATTGTTAAAATATTGTAAATAACGAATATAACTAATAATAATACTTTATTAATCATTAATAATAAATACTGTTAATTAAATAATAACTTTATGATGCTTGTCATTTGCATATGCTGATGAATCCTGCCTGTCTTCTGTGGATCATAACAACCATAAAGTCATAAAAATGTACAATAAAAAAATCTGAATGATTGTGTAAAAACATAATTTGAGGGTGTGATATAATCTGAAACTGTCCTACCTAAAGCAGCTGCAGTGAGTCTTGCTCTGCTCTCAGTTTCTGATGCTTTCCTGAGTCACTTTCTGATCTGTAGCAGCCTGATCACAGAGTATTGAGTTATAGCATCAATCCATGAAGGCTCAATTTTAATTTTGACAACACACAACAACAACAACACACACTTAAAGACCAACTAAGATGATACAAGTGTCTTTTGACCTTTTTTAAGGCCTCCAGAGATGCTGAATCATCTTCTTTGAGTTGGCTGGTTCCTTGCTTCTCAACTTCATGTCCCTCAGACTCCAGTTTGATGTATTGCGTGCCCACACTGCAGGCCATGGCAGAGGGACGCTCGTCTCTCACAGGACTGGATGCCGCAGTGTCTATCCTGGAGCTCTGAGGACCGTCAGGTTCAGGTTTAGAGGCAGCAGGTAAAGTGTAGAGAGTTGGGCTGGAGGTGTGCTGGCCTTTCACAGGGGTGCCCACTCGGACTACATGGACGTTGGGCAAACCCTGGAACTCATCCACCATCTGGAACACCCTGTCGAGGTTTACGTCGCCCCTCTGAGACTCAGCTGTAACGTGTGCGGGCCAGTTTGCGGTTTGGATGCTGTTGTGATGGTGGCTCACTGAATAGTTCTGCTGGAGTAATGAGAATGAAAGTATTGTTGTATTATATTAAATATAATTATTGCAAAACAACTAATGTTTTTTTGTGAGTCCTTTTCCTGTGGAAAATGAGTTTAATGCACTGTAAGATAAAGTAAGTCAGTACCTGGCGAGTAAAATCCTGAGGGATAGGACAGCTGCTGAGGTATATATTTAGGCTCCTGTGGAAACAGACCGCCGGGACCGCACTGAACCCTGTGAGAAGTGCTGTACGGATTGAGGCGAATGACAGAAACCGGGATGCCTTTGTTAGAGTAGAAGGGAGGCACATCACTGTAAGGAAAGATCCAGGAGCGTGGAGGGATCGGGCTTCGGTCAGACCCCTTCTGCTGATGGGATACAGAACCGAAATGCTGATTCGGGTCTGCAGAACCTAAGAAGCGAGTATAAAGGAGCTTTTGAGAAGTTTACAGACCATTGAAAGCTACAAAAATTTATTTTCGAGGTGTCAGTTCTGGCACTTCTTCCTAAGACTGTAAATTATGATATTCTAGAGGTGTCATTTTATGTTAGCATGCATGAGGGCCAGAGTCAAATCCTGATACAATATACATTTTTATAAAGAACCAAGCAAAATTCCAACTGAATTTGATGTATGGAAAAAAGTGGAACTGACTTGTTGATAACACTGTTAGTGTTTCACGGGAAACACCCAACACCATATAAAAAAACTATTATGAGTTTTCACTATAATAATTACTGCAGTGTCTTCAGAACCAACGACATACTTTTGAATTATGAACTGAAGCACTAAAGACTGATTTTTACTGATCTCATTAAATGCTAAAACTCATTGGATGTAATGACAAATTAATATTTTTATTAAGTTTTTCATTACGTTTTTGGACGCACGTGTTTTTTTTTTTGTGCTTCGATTTTTATAAAGTAAATGTAAGAATAACTTAACTCATATTTCCAGATGAACACTTACTGGACTGAAGCAGCTCGGCTTTACTTGATTCTCCATCAATCTTTTTTTTTTTTTTTGAAAAATCATTGCGTCTCAAAATCTGATCATCTGGCTTTTGAGGAGCGTTTATTTCTTCATCTCTCAATCAGCACTGGATTGCATTGCATTATATGTTTGGATCATTTCAATGTCATCTTACTAAGACATATTATTGGAGAAATAGAGTGATGACTGATATTTATATCCTTTTATGTAAGTATGCTATACTGTTATAAAGATCTCATTGATTTATATGAGCATCTGCACTAAATTGCATATTTTTTTGCTATGTTTGAGAGTTTTTTAACTCCATATTCTCATTATATCATGAGCCATAAAAGCCTGATGCATCATATGATACTCAACATAAACAATTAAAATTGTAACTCCTCCAGACATGCATGTGCCGTATTGAGGAGAGCTGTCACCACCAGTGTTGGGGAAAGTTACTTTTAAAAGTAATGCATTACAATAGTGCGTTACTCCATAAAAAAGTAACTAATTACGTTACTTAGTTACTTTTTATGGAAAGTAATGCGTTACGTTACTTTTTAAATCTGGGCAGGGCTTGCTTGTTTGTTTTTAAAATAAAAATTTACAATTTTTGGCAAATATAAAAGCCTTTCACGCCTAAAGTGAAATGAATAAGCCTCAGGCTGAAGGGAAAGTACATTTACGTCCGTACAGTAGAACGCAGAAGAAGATTTCAACACTCTTCAGCAATAAACAAACACACAAATGTTCGTCTAGAGTAATTTGTGCTTATTAGTACGCTTGAACTGGATCATCGAAGGTCAGAAACTTTGAAAAAAGTAATCTGATTGCGTTACTTGTAATGCGTTACCCCCAACACTGGTCACCACTCATACTTTGTTCATACAAGTAACGCGAGTTACGTAATCAGATTACTTTTTTCAAGTAACTAGTAAAGTAGCGCATTACTTTTTAATTGATGAGAATATCAGAGTTACTTTTTCAAATAAGTAACGCAAGTTACTTTTT
>NW_015506054.1:136989-144744 GCF_001515645.1 Sinocyclocheilus grahami | reverse complement strand
TACTTTTTAAATCTGGGCAGGGCTTGCTTGTTTGTTTTTAAAATAAAAAATTATATTTCTGGCAAATATAAAAGCCTTTCACACCTAAAGTGAAATGAATAAGCCTCAGGCTGAAGGGAAAGTACATTTACGTCCGTACAGTAGAATGCAGAAGAAGATTTCAACACTCTTCAGCAATAAACAAACACACAAATGTTCGTCTAGAGTAATTTGTGCTTATTAGTACGCTTGAACTGGATCATCGAAGGTCAGAAACTTTGAAAAAAGTAATCTGATTGCGTTACTTGTAATGCGTTACCCCCAACACTGGTCACCACTCATACTTTGTTCATACAAGTAACGCGAGTTACGTAATCAGATTACTTTTTTCAAGTAACTAGTAAAGTAGCGCATTACTTTTTAATTGATGAGAATATCAGAGTTACTTTTTCAAATAAGTAACGCAAGTTACTTTTTTCCCCCAATGTATTGACCGACAGCTCTGCTGTCCCCATGCTGAGAGAAATCAGATGTTACTGTAGCTCTAAAATAAATATGAATATGCGTTAATTCATCTCACTCACAAAACACAGATTCAGTATTCCTCAAAATGAATAAAAATAACGCCAACTCAGAATATGACGCAAACCTGCAATAATTAAACATTAAACACAAATATCCTTTATGTATTTAATACCGTTCTATTAGCTTCTGAGCTTCGATGATCCAGTTCAAGCGTACTAATAAGCACAAATTACTTTATTTGTGTTTGTTTACTGCTGAAGTGTGTTGAAATGTCTTCTTCTGCATTCTACTGTACGGACGTAAATGTACTTTCCCTTCAGCCTGAGGCTTATTCATTTCACTTTAGGTGTGAAAGGCTTTTATATTTGCCAGAAATATAATTTTTTATTTTAAAAACAAACAAGCAAGCCCTGCCCAGATTTAAAAAGTAGCGCAAAAGTAACGTAACGCATTACTTTCCATACCTAAGTACCGTAATGAGTTACTTTTTTATGGCGTAACGCATTACTTTTAAAAGTAACTTTCCCCAACGCTGGACACCACTCGTGTTTACGTTGCTCAGTCTAGTGTGTGAACGTTAAACTGGCCTCTTTTCTCATCTGCGGCGTTGTGTTGCGACCGCTGATGGTCGCGGCGCGGGGGCCGACAGGTCACCTGCTCTCCGGCCTCCATCTTGGCCTTGTTACTGATGGTCAGCCTCTTCATGTGCACCAGAAGCTCTGGCCGACCCTGTCTGAAGACGGGATTGTGGAAGTGGTGCAGGTTTCGGCGTCTGTCCTTGAAGGACCTGTCACAAACCTTCCGGAAGCCGTAGAGGTTGAGCTGCCGGATGAAGCTGGTGAAGTTGGTGGTCTTGAACAGCTTAGCATCTTGTTTGAGCGGCGACAGCAACTCGTCCTCGAACCGCTGCTGGTCGACGATCACGCTCTCTCCATCTGGGCTCCAGAAGACCGAGTCGTTTTGGGGATTGTTTATTAAACGCCATAACTTAGCCGGGAAGTTATTGTAGTTTATGTGGACCCTGAGAAGAGACCTATCGAACTCCACATCCATCACGGTCACCTCAAACAACCAATTAATGACCTGCAGACGACGGAAAACACATGAACATGTCATTAAAATCCGATATAAACGTTTAACAACAACATTACTACTATTTTAAACGCCATTAGTAGGCGACATAACCTTCGATTGAACAGATCATTAGAAGTTACATTTGTGATCGTAATAGAATGTGAACACAGTTCATGAAAATCTATGAAACTTTGTTAATTGAAAATCGAATAATTAACGTCTTTACCGTAAGCCGTTACTGGAGCCGTTAAGCGCGCGTTCACACATGCAACACATTCAAACCGCATCGGAACGAGGATCACGTGACCTCTCAGCGCCGGCGGGTTAACAGCGGCCTCTAGAGGCTGCTGGGGTCACTACAGTTCGTTTACAGTCAATTGCATCAGAACACATTTTGTTTAAAAAATTTTTTTTTTTTTAATTTGAATGAACTAATATTTCAAGTTAATTATATGGCCAAAAATGTATAACTATTTCAAATCACGATCGAGCGGCGCGTGTCGGTGACGTAATTACCGAAATGTGCGGTTGTTGTTTTTATTATTATAATTTTTTTTTTAATTAATACTCAAAAATCAAGAATAGTACACGTAGAATACCATAAAAATGATAAACAATAATAACAAAAAATTAAGTAGAGGCAAACAAACAAAAAAGAACAGGGGAAAAAAACAAGGAAAAGGGGGTTGTTAATACATTACAAACTGAAAGAATAAAATTAGATTTACATGTCGTTAAAGATAGGAAAAGAGTTATAGATAGATAACGTTTTTAAGGCTTTTTTGTTCTTAGACAACTGGATTAATGAAAGGTGTTGCTCAAAATCTTTTATAAAAACGAAGGAGAGAGGTCTAGAGTTTGAATATTTATGTTTGTGGATGTGAAATCTTGCAAGAAACAAAAATCAGATTCACTACACATAAAACTGTTTCCTTTTAGATTGTGCATACTCAGTAAAACCCAATACTACGTCCTTCCAAAACAGAATACATTCATTATAAATGTTACTCCTAAGTTTGTTAAAAAAAATATATATATTATATTAAATATATTAAAAAACAAACAAACATGCAATTAATAGGATTTGTGTTTTCTATCCATTAGATCATTTCCATTCCATTTATGAAACCCTTGCGTTCTCACAGTTCAGACTATTTCAGGCAATGCAGCTCATGGTCACAAACATAATTAATTTAATAATTAATAATAATAATAATTTATGCATTTTGCAGACGCTTTTATCCAAAGCCACTTACAGTGCATTCAGGCTATGCATTTTTGACCAGTATATCAAACATACCTACAGATTAATTGTCTAAATGCAAGGTAAGGGACAGCATTTGAATAAACCAATATTTCAAGTTAATTATATGGCCAAAAATAGTTTTTAATGCTTTATTAATTCAATGCCACAAGAACATGAGGTATTACATATTCACATTATCAACATTATTAGCTGCCAGAGAAAGAAAATAAATTTAGAAAGGAAGAAAATTACATAAAGTTCAATGTTCTCAGTGCTTTTTTGCTTGCTTTAAGAGATTTACATATAATTTAAAGTCATTTATAAAATGTGCAAAATTTGGTTTACATTCTTCTTATGTATATGTATATATATATAATTTTTCTCGACCACAAAATGCACAGGCATATTAAGCTTAAATCTTTCCGAAACATTGCTTAGTGTTTTGGTAAGACACTTGCAACGTATTGAGCGGCGCGCGTCAGTGACGTCATTACTCTGCGCCGGCTATCAAGCGCTAACAGCTCGTCGAAACAATCGTTGTTCCGA
The DNA here is from genome assembly GCF_001515645.1 of Sinocyclocheilus grahami. Taxonomy (NCBI): domain Eukaryota; kingdom Metazoa; phylum Chordata; class Actinopteri; order Cypriniformes; family Cyprinidae; genus Sinocyclocheilus; species Sinocyclocheilus grahami. The sequence goes on along the minus strand of NW_015506054.1, from coordinate 141,374 downwards.
GGCCTCCAGAACTAGCTTTTATTCATTTAATTTCAAGTGCATTTCATCAGAGCGACAGGAATGTCTCTGGAGACTGTCCCGAAAGATCTGCGGCATTTGAGAGCGTGCCTGCTGTGCTCTCTTGTCAAGGTAAACAACACATTTATCAAAACAGATGCTTTGATCATTGATACACATTTAGATATTCAGAGCAGATGAGTATAAAACTCTATAGATAGGCTTTCTCTGTCTGATCACGATCATGTTTTTGGACATGGAAACGCCGTGTTGGGGAAAGTTACTTTTAAAAGTAATGCATTACAATATTGCGTTACTCCCTAAAAAAAGTAACTAATTACGTAACCTCGGTACTTTTTGTGGAAAGTAACGCGTTACGTTACTTTCAAAATATGGCTTGATTGTTTTTAATATAAGAAGTTCTATTTATAGCAAATATAAAAGCCCTTTCACACCAAAAAGTGTAATGAATAAACCTCAGGCTGAAGCAAAAGTAAATTCAGGTCTGTACAGTAGAACGCAGGAGAAGAAACACTCTTCAGCAATAACAAAACAATGAAGCACAATTGTTAGTTTCTCTAAAGTCATTTGTGCTTATTAGTACGGTTGCACTGGATCTTCAAAGGCCAGCAGCAAAGATATCGGTTAATAAAATGGGATTAGATACATTTGTGTTATTTAACATATTTAATTATTGCAGGTTTGCGTCATATTCTGAGTTTGCATTCATTTTGATGAATACTAAATCTGTTTTTTGTGAGTGGGATGAATTAATGCACATTCACATTTAGTCTAGAACTACATCATGTTCACACAGCGCACACAACGCCTCTGTACTCCCGATTTCTAAAACACAGATTCAGTATTCCTCAAAATGAATAAAAATAACGCCAACTCAGAATATGACGCAAACCTGCAATAATTAAACATTAAACACAAATATCCTTTATGTATTTAATACCGTTCTATTAGCTTCTGAGCTTCGATGATCCAGTTCAAGCGTACTAATAAGCACAAATTACTTTATTTGTGTTTGTTTACTGCTGAAGTGTGTTGAAATGTCTTCTTCTGCATTCTACTGTACGGACGTAAATGTACTTTCCCTTCAGCCTGAGGCTTATTCATTTCACTTTAGGTGTGAAAGGCTTTTATATTTGCCAGAAATATAATTTTTTATTTTAAAAACAAACAAGCAAGCCCTGTCCAGATTTAAAAAGTAGCGCAAAAGTAACGTAACGCATTACTTTCCATACCTAAGTACCGTAATGAGTTACTTTTTTATGGCGTAACGCATTACTTTTAAAAGTAACTTTCCCCAACGCTGGACACCACTCGTGTTTACGTTGCTCAGTCTAGTGTGTGAACGTTAAACTGGCCTCTTTTCTCATCTGCGGCGTTGTGTTGCGACCGCTGATGGTCGCGGCGCGGGGGCCGACAGGTCACCTGCTCTCCGGCCTCCATCTTGGCCTTGTTACTGATGGTCAGCCTCTTCATGTGCACCAGAAGCTCTGGCCGACCCTGTCTGAAGACGGGATTGTGGAAGTGGTGCAGGTTTCGGCGTCTGTCCTTGAAGGACCTGTCACAAACCTTCCGGAAGCCGTAGAGGTTGAGCTGCCGGATGAAGCTGGTGAAGTTGGTGGTCTTGAACAGCTTAGCATCTTGTTTGAGCGGCGACAGCAACTCGTCCTCGAACCGCTGCTGGTCGACGATCACGCTCTCTCCATCTGGGCTCCAGAAGACCGAGTCGTTTTGGGGATTGTTTATTAAACGCCATAACTTAGCCGGGAAGTTATTGTAGTTTATGTGGACCCTGAGAAGAGACCTATCGAACTCCACATCCATCACGGTCACCTCAAACAACCAATTAATGACCTGCAGACGACGGAAAACACATGAACATGTCATTAAAATCCGATATAAACGTTTAACAACAACATTACTACTATTTTAAACGCCATTAGTAGGCGACATAACCTTCGATTGAACAGATCATTAGAAGTTACATTTGTGATCGTAATAGAATGTGAACACAGTTCATGAAAATCTATGAAACTTTGTTAATTGAAAATCGAATAATTAACGTCTTTACCGTAAGCCGTTACTGGAGCCGTTAAGCGCGCGTTCACACATGCAACACATTCAAACCGCATCGGAACGAGGATCACGTGACCTCTCAGCGCCGGCGGGTTAACAGCGGCCTCTAGAGGCTGCTGGGGTCACTACAGTTCGTTTACAGTCAATTGCATCAGAACACATTTTGTTTAAAAAATTTTTTTTTTTTTAATTTGAATGAACTAATATTTCAAGTTAATTATATGGCCAAAAATGTATAACTATTTCAAATCACGATCGAGCGGCGCGTGTCGGTGACGTAATTACCGAAATGTGCGGTTGTTGTTTTTATTATTATAATTTTTTTTTTAATTAATACTCAAAAATCAAGAATAGTACACGTAGAATACCATAAAAATGATAAACAATAATAACAAAAAATTAAGTAGAGGCAAACAAACAAAAAAGAACAGGGGAAAAAAACAAGGAAAAGGGGGTTGTTAATACATTACAAACTGAAAGAATAAAATTAGATTTACATGTCGTTAAAGATAGGAAAAGAGTTATAGATAGATAACGTTTTTAAGCCTTTTTTGTTCTTAGACAACTGGATTAATGAAAGGTGTTGCTCAAAATCTTTTATAAAAACGAAGGAGAGAGGTCTAGAGTTTGAATATTTATGTTTGTGGATGTGAAATCTTGCAAGAAACAAAAATCAGATTCACTACACATAAAACTGTTTCCTTTTAGATTGTGCATACTCAGTAAAACCCAATACTACGTCCTTCCAAAACAGAATACATTCATTATAAATGTTACTCCTAAGTTTGTTAAAAAAAATATATATATTATATTAAATATATTAAAAAACAAACAAACATGCAATTAATAGGATTTGTGTTTTCTATCCATTAGATCATTTCCATTCCATTTATGAAACCCTTGCGTTCTCACAGTTCAGACTATTTCAGGCAATGCAGCTCATGGTCACAAACATAATTAATTTAATAATTAATAATAATAATAATTTATGCATTTTGCAGACGCTTTTATCCAAAGCCACTTACAGTGCATTCAGGCTATGCATTTTTGACCAGTATATCAAACATACCTACAGATTAATTGTCTAAATGCAAGGTAAGGGACAGCATTTGAATAAACCAATATTTCAAGTTAATTATATGGCCAAAAATAGTTTTTAATGCTTTATTAATTCAATGCCACAAGAACATGAGGTATTACATATTCACATTATCAACATTATTAGCTGCCAGAGAAAGAAAATAAATTTAGAAAGGAAGAAAATTACATAAAGTTCAATGTTCTCAGTGCTTTTTTGCTTGCTTTAAGAGATTTACATATAATTTAAAGTCATTTATAAAATGTGCAAAATTTGGTTTACATTCTTCTTATGTATATGTATATATATATAATTTTTCTCGACCACAAAATGCACAGGCATATTAAGCTTAAATCTTTCCGAAACATTGCTTAGTGTTTTGGTAAGACACTTGCTTCGTTTTGTTATCGACACCAAACGTATTGAGCGGCGCGCGTCAGTGACGTCATTACTCTGCGCCGGCTATCAAGCGCTAACAGCTCGTCGAAACAATCGTTGTTCCGAGGCCTCCAGAACTAGCTTTTATTCATTTAATTTCAAGTGCATTTCATCAGAGCGACAGGAATGTCTCTGGAGACTGTCCCGAAAGATCTGCGGCATTTGAGAGCGTGCCTGCTGTGCTCTCTTGTCAAGGTAAACAACACATTTATCAAAACAGATGCTTTGATCATTGATACACATTTAGATATTCAGAGCAGATGAGTATAAAACTCTATAGATAGGCTTTCTCTGTCTGATCACGATCATGTTTTTGGACATGGAAACGCCGTGTTGGGGAAAGTTACTTTTAAAAGTAATGCATTACAATATTGCGTTACTCCCTAAAAAAAGTAACGAATTACGGTACCTCGGTAATTTTTGTGGAAAGTAACGCGTTACGTTACTTTCAAAATATGGCTTGATTGTTTTTAATATAAGAAGTTCTATTTATAGCAAATGTGTTGGGGAAAGTTACTTTTAAAAGTAATGCATTACAATATTGCGTTACTCCCTAAAAAAAGTAACTAATTACGTAACCTCGGTACTTTTTGTGGAAAGTAACGCGTTACGTTACTTTCAAAATATGGCTTGATTGTTTTTAATATAAGAAGTTCTATTTATAGCAAATATAAAAGCCCTTTCACACCAAAAAGTGTAATGAATAAACCTCAGGCTGAAGCAAAAGTAAATTCAGGTCTGTACAGTAGAACGCAGGAGAAGAAACACTCTTCAGCAA
>NW_015506054.1:129800-136549 GCF_001515645.1 Sinocyclocheilus grahami | reverse complement strand
GTCATATTCTGAGTTTGCATTTCACTGTTTTAATTCATTTTGATGAATACTAAATCTGTTTTTTGTGAGTGGGATGAATTAATGCACATTCACATTTAGTCTAGAACTACATCATGTTCACACAGTGCACACAACGCCTCTGTACTCCCGATTTCTCCCAACACGGGGACAAGAGCGCTGTCAGTCAATACATGGGAAAACAAAGTATCTGGCAATCTGTTTTTTGTGAGTGGGATGAATTAATGCACATTCACATTTAGTCTAGAACTACATCATGTTCACACAGCGCACACAACGCCTCTGTACTCCCGATTTCTCCCAACACGGGACAGGAGCGCTGTCAGTCAATACATGGGAAAACAAAGTAACTGGCATTACGTTTTTGAAAAAGTGACTCAGATATGTTCTTGTAAATTAAAAAAGTAATGCGTTACTTTACTAGTTACTTGACAAAAGTAATCTGATTACGTAACTCGCGTTACTTGTAATGAGTTACCCCCAACACTGGATATGAATAACACATGCATTGTTATTAAATACAATGGTGAGTGTATGTATTTGTGTGTGTTTGCTTCTTACAGTCATACAATGTATATTAAGCATTATATTGTTAAATACAGTCACAGGCATTACAGCCCAGCTGTGGTTTGCATAGGAAATACTGAATATATTTGATTGGTATCATTTCTCTATAATCTTCTCTGGTTTCAGACTATTGATCAGTTCGAGTACGACGGATGTGATAACTGTGAATCATACCTGTTACATAACTCGCATTACTTGTAATGAGTTACCCCCAACACTGATTATGAATAACACATACATTGTTATTAAATACAATGGTGAGTGTATGTATTTGTGTGTGTGTGTTTGCTGCTTACAGTCATACAATGTACATTAAACATTATATTGTTAAATACAGTCACAGGCATTACAATTACAGCCCAGCTGTGGTTTGCATAGGAAATACTGAATATATTTGATTGGTATCATTTCTCTATAATCTTCTCTGGTTTCAGACTATTGATCAGTTCGAGTACGACGGATGTGATAACTGTGAATCATACCTGCAGATGAAGGGCAACCGAGAGATGGTTTATGAATGCACCAGCTCTTCTTTTGATGGGTGCGTAATGGCATTTCTTAGATAATTCACTCCATGATCATCATTTACTCTCCCTGTATGGCTTGCTTGCTTTCTTCCGTGTACCAAAAACTGAGATATCTGGCAGAATGTATGAGCTGTTCTTGTCCGTGTAATGACAACAGGCGGGGATTCACATTTAAAAAGCACCATTAGAGTAACCCATGCAACTTAGGAAAGAGAATTGCACTGGTTTGCAAAGTTAAGGTGTGTTAAAACTGATAGAATATCCATTGTTGAGTCGACTATTCTTAAAAAAAACAACAACAAAAAAAACACACATGGATGTTGGATTTCATTCGAGCACTAATGTGTGATGTCTTCGTTCTAGTGTTGTTGCTATGATGAGCCCGGAGGACAGTTGGGTGGCAAAATGGCAAAGAATCGGTGAGTATTTGCGTGCACTTCACCTGTGAGATCTTCAGAAGCAGTCGGGTGGAGTTGCTTTGCTTACCTCGCTCATTTCTGTCTTGCTTTTCATTTCACATTTATTTATGTAGCACTTTTACTCAATACAGATGATTTCAAAGGCGCTTCACATCAATACACAGGAAAATAGCAGTGTTAATGTTTCATCAATTATGAAACAACTTCAAGTTCAGCTATAAAGCAGCTTTACAAAGGCTGTAGAGTCATTATTCAGCTCAGTTCAGTAACAGCGTGGATGTCTTTCTCAGGTAACTTCAAGCCAGGTGTCTATGCAGTAACAGTAACGGGTCGGTTACCTCCAGGTTAGTGTCCGATTTTGGTCTCATTCAGCAGAATGGCCTCGCTCATGACTGTAAATGAAGGACATTTTGTACACTGTAAAATAAAATGTGACATTTACGGTAAAATTTACGGCAGCTGTGGTTGCCAGAACTTCACCGTAAAAAAATATGGTAGCAACATTTTAGGGTTTACAGACTTAACTTAAATTCACAATAAAATACCGTATTTCATTAACTGATGCAATGTTAATAAACCAACATATTGAAGTGTTAATATCTGTTTTGAACCATTGTAATGCACTGATAACCACCAAAAACTGGGTTTTCATCACAAACAGCTTTTCTACGAGCTGAGGAGGGCAATATTTATATATAGAAGGTGCACAGTGTCATTCACACAAACACTAAACCCCATCATGGTGACACACACGATACTGAAATAATGCCATAAACATGAGATGCAAGATTAAACCCTAATGTACACAACTGATAAGAAAAAACATGTTATTTCAACAAAAAAACATCAAATATTAAGTGTCATGCAGGGTATTCTGGGAGTGTCCATTTACGGTTTGTTACTGTAAATTATACAATGACTTTCTTTTTCACTTCCAAAAAAAGTAAAATAGTCTCATTCAGCAGAATGGCCTCGCTCATGACTGTAAATGAAGGACATTTTGTACACTGTAAAATAAAATGTGACATTTACGGTAAAATTTACGGCAGCTGTGGTTGCCAGAACTTCACCGTAAAAAAATATGGTAGCAACATTTTAGGGTTTACAGACTTAACTTAAATTCACAATAAAATACCGTATTTCATTAACTGATGCAATGTTAATAAACCAACATATTGAAGTGTTAATATCTGTTTTGAACCATTGTAATGCACTGATAACCACCAAAAACTGGGTTTTCATCACAAACAGCTTTTCTACGAGCTGAGGAGGGCAATATTTATATATAGAAGGTGCACAGTGTCATTCACACAAACACTAAACCCCATCATGGTGACACACACGATACTGAAATAATGCCATAAACATGAGATGCAAGATTAAACCCTAATGTACACAACTGATAAGAAAAAAAACTAAGAAAAAACATGTTATTTCAACAAAAAAACATCAAATATTAAGTGTCATCCAGGGTATTCTGGGAGTGTCCATTTACGGTTTGTTACTGTAAATTATACAATGACTTTCTTTTTCACTTCCAAAAAATGTAAAATATTTTAACAGTATTTTACTGTAAAATTACATTAAATGTAATTACATTTATTCACCGTATATAGTATGGAGACTTACTGTTAACCAGTTAACAGATTTTTACTGTAGCATTTTTACAGTCTTTTACTGTTAAAATCACAATCATTTTTTACAGTGTATTTTCTGTGAAAACCTTTGCTGAAACTCACTCACATGAGGTTGATTTTGTGTTTTGTCTCTCAGGTGTGGTGCGAGAGCTGAAGAGCAGAGACGTCATCTACAGATCTAGAGACACGGCTGTTAAAACATGAAAACAGTTTGCATCAGTTTATGAATCACATGTTTGTAAGGCTACACTCATAACCAGCTGTTTTAGTGACTGCTTATATGTTATTGTCTGTTATTTCATGTCTTATGATTTTCTTTTTTACTTTTGGAGCGATTATGGTTTGATGATGGATATATTACTCACACTTTGTGTGTGTGTATATATATATATATGGTCAGTAGGGTTTCTACAGTTAAAAAGGTCATACCCCCGGTTTCACAGACGAGGCTTAAGCTAGTCCCAGACTAAAATGCATGTTTGAGCTGTCTCAATTGAAAATATCTTGCTCTGACATTATCTTAAAATATGTCAGTAGTTTCACTGTTCTGTGTCAAGATGCACGCCTGTAATGTTTTCTTCTAACGCATTTTTGTAAAAGTTGCTTAAATATCTTAATTTAACTAAGGTCTAGTCCTGGCGTAAGCTAAGCACCGTTTGTGAAACCGGGCCTTAAAAGGTCTTAATTCAAAGCAGAAAGTCTCAAATTCATAGTCTTGGCATTAAATGTGGCATGCACTGCAAAAATGAAAATCTTCAGGATTATTGTTTGTTTTCCAATACAAATATCTAAACATCCTTAAATCAAGATGCATGTACTTGTGAAGGAAAATGAAGATGTGAATTCTTGTTTTCTGAGAAACTGAACAAAAGTGAGTTTACGCTTCAAACAAGAGTGAATATGTCAGTCGAATTAAGATTTTTTTCTGAGCCCAGATATTTGTTCTCGTGTTAATCATGAACTCGCTTCATTTTGATCAGTTTCTCAGAAATCAAGACTTCTTGTCAATTTGCTTTTCAAGTAAATGTATCTGATTTAAGTACCTTAAATGTACCTTTTTTTAGTGTGATGAGAAGTTACAGTAAAAGTTAATTTCGTATTCAAGTGTTTGGGAGCAGAGCTGTTCAAACCTTAAGATTTCGTTTTTTTGTGAAATATTTAAAAAGTAATGGAGATTGTACTTTGTAGTGTTGCTAATAAAACTCATTGTGCTCCTTAGACATTTACATTTAGAGAACATATGGATATATGGTGTTCCCTTCAATTTATTCCTTAAATATGATTTACTTGCTCTAAAAGTCTTAAATGCACCTTCATAAAACCAGCAGAAACCGTGTGTTATTTTGAGAAGACACAATGAGAGGGCGCTGTCGCTCCTCAAACTCCTGCTGACACAAATGCTGATGGAAATAAAACTCACACCAACTTGAGAATCAGACAAGAGTCTCATTTAAGAGCTCAGATTCGTTAATGGTGTTGACTGGGACTCATATTATGGTTCACTGAACACCCCACTAACCCACACTAAACTACACTAAAACCTAACTCATCTAAGCGGTTTATTCAGCAGACGTGATGCACTAAACAGTGCATTGTGTTTAAGAAAAGTGAGCTGTTACTTTCATATGCTTCTGGACTTGGAGGATGATACAACACTTAAATATAATACACTTAAATATTAAACATTTGACTTGAATATTATACTACTGCTTCAGAGTTTAACAACTTCCCACCAAAAACTAGATCATTTTTGGGGGATTTTGGTCCTGCCTTGTTATGCTTCAAAAATGTCTGCAAAAATTGCTTATAAATTTTACCATATATTGGATTCAATATTTTTATCAACTTGTTTTCAGTTATCACAGGTTTTGTATTTGTTTTTGTGACTGATTGGTCGTCGGCCTCATTGATCTTAGCTCATGCACCTCAGTTTTTTTGCCAAAATTATTCACAAAATGCTTTTTCACTCAAAAACTGAGGTGCAAAAGAAATACAAAACCTGTGATAACTGAAAGAAGACAAGCTGACAAACAGATTGAATTCAAGATTTGGTGATAGAGCATTATGAGAGATTGATAAGGCAGAGAACACCAAATTAGGTAAAGGATTTTTGATTACAGCATAGTAAGAAATTACATACATCATATGACCCATTAAAAGGGGTCATATGATGTTACTAAAAAGAACATTATTTGGTGTAATGAAATGTGTTTATGTGGTTTAAGGTTAAAAAACATTATTTTCCACATACTGTACATTATTGTTTCTCCTCTATGCCCCGCCTTTCTGAAACGCGTCGATTTTTACAAAGCTCATTGGTCTGAAAAGCGAAGTGTGCTCTGATTGGCCAGCTATCCAATGCGTTGTGATTGGCCGAATTCCTCAAGCGTGTGACGGCAATGTTACGCCCCTCACCATACTGTGATGTATGACAAAAACATATTTATTATTGTGATATTTACAAAGCCAGTGAATATTTTTACTTTTATTTTTTGTGAAAGCATATGGGCCATGAGTGCCTATGTTTATTAAGACAATAAATGTGTTGTGACGTCTGTAGGAAATGGTCATGTAACGCAACAAAGCGTCACACTGATGCACATCTGTCATAATCATTCACATCACAAACACTGCAGCTAACCTTTGACGAATATTTTTGTTTTTTGAAACCGTTTCTTTTTTAGATGTAGATGTGGGAAGTGTGCCGGGGTGGGCCTGATTTTTCCATGTTTGAGAAACACACTTCACATCTCCACCTCGGTCACGTTTCACCTCCTTCACACGAGCAAACAACAGTTACTGACTGACTCAGAAACAAGACTTCATAGTCATTTCAGTCGTATCATTGCAGCACCACACTGTCTGAGAAATGCCTTTTGTCCTCTGCACTCAGAAACTTCTTATCAGAAGTATTTTTACTGTAAATTTCATGATGTTACATGATGTTATATATATATATACACTTAAGTCACACTTCTAAATGTCTGAATGTTGCATTAGATCACAACATTTCAAAACAAAACAAGCGCACTGTTCGGTTTGCAATGACCATCAATGAAAACATAATTTCAGCATTTGAGTGATATTTTATATCTAATGCAATTCAGACATTTTGTGTGATTGTAGTGAACAAGCATCACTGTACACGTGACACGAGCAGCAGACAGGAAGTAGTTTCTTTAAGCTGAATAAAATTCTAATTGGAACCTTAAAAAAAAAAAAGTTACATGTTTGAGACAGAAAATAGCTTGAAAAAGGACTAAATGTCATTTTGAACGTCACCTACTAAACATGATGCATGAACATTAGTGAGTTTTCATTTCAGTTTCATTTATTTACTTATAAAGCACAAATAAAACATAAGTTAAAATGAGACCAAGAATTATAATGAATTAAATGCAAGAATAAAAAGATGAGACTGTAGCTTAGATTTAAAATCATACACAGAAGATGCGGATCTCACAGATAAGGGAAGACTGTTCCATAACCTGGGACCGGCCACGGCAAACGCACGGTCACCTTTCAACTTCAGTTTGGCTGTGGTTGGGCCTGAATGAATCATAGTAATTTTAAAAGTGATC
>NW_015506054.1:109800-124800 GCF_001515645.1 Sinocyclocheilus grahami | reverse complement strand
TATTTTAGCTTAGACTAATAAATAAAAAAAATACATAATTAAAAAAAATACATTTATATTAATTGAAATGAAATAAACAATTATAATTAATTTGATCTATTTTATCTAAAACTAATAAATACAATATTGTATTAAGAATAAATGAATATAAATGGAAATAAAATATAAAAAGCAAAAACTAATAAAAATTAGAAAAAAACTAAAGTCTTGAATATTCAGAAAAACATTAAAAAAAGAGAAACTTTAATTTAAATGTACTTAACACACTAAGACCTGTGAACAGCATTGTTGTGTACATTTCAGAGGTTTCAAAAGAATATTTTGAATATTTACTTGTAACAAACTATTTTAATATTTAGATATATATCCAAACATCTAATCTCGAAACTGTATGAATATATACTGAATATTAAATATGTATTTTTGTATACATTAAATTCTCAACACTTTTTCCTCTTTTAAAAGACCAAGGCATTGAAACTGGCGGGTAAATGTGTCATAGTGAAACCAAATGAGACGAGAGTCAACTTCAGATCACATCTCTCTCACCACACCTTTTTCCACCCTGCTTTTTATAATTGTTCAAAAACCATGCGGCCCTGACCTCAAGCACACACACGCACGCTTAAAAAAACTCCCCAGCTCTCCGCTCTGGCTGGCTGTGTCAGGTTGTCATGGCTGCAAACAGACTTTGAAAGGCTGGTCTGATAACGTGAGCTGGGGAATTGAAACTCGGCCGGTGTTCCCTGTATGAAAATAAACACTCAGGCCTTCAAACCCAAGCTATATCTGATGCCCTTGTTCAGACACAAAGAAGAAAGAGAAGGACAATGCGGTTCATGCTGATTTAAACCTGCAGCATCATGTGCATGTCAATAACCACTAAAGCAACAGAGCAGTCCTTCTTAAAACCACAATGTTCCAAAGATCTGGGTTAAAAATCACATTCAGACATTCTTCATCTCTCAATATATCCTCATTAATCGACTGATCTTCAACTACAGCTGTAAGACTTGTATGCATGCATGCAATCATCAAAATACATCGGACAGCAACATGCCATTATTAAAAGCTTTGTAAAATAAATAAGAAACTACATGCAACTGCTCATCAGACAGCATGCATGCATGCATGCACAGTTTTTTTGCAGGTGTTGCACACAGGAAATATCACGCTTGAGTCGCTTTACGGCTCCTTCCTGTGCCTGATCACATCAGATCTGCATTTCTCCTCTTTTAGTAAACTTTACTTAATTTTAGCACACTTTCAGAACTAATAACCTGGCTATTCCACAAATAAACTGAGTGCATTGATCTGGATTCTGCTTTGAATGCAATCCTGGTCAGTCAGAGACAAACTCCTGGCATCGTTTCTCCCGCACACTTTCCTCACTCATAATCTTGCATCGGCTGATAATTCACTTCCCTCTGATGGGGATTGAAGAGACATGCTTTGGCGTTTCCCCTCATGTTGCAACTGTTTAGCAATGGGAGAACAAACCGAAAGAGCTCAGGAGAACAGAAACGCTGACTGGGAAATAGTCATCTATGACATTTGTTCATTTTATGCTTTAACATGAACTTATGAAACATTTGGTCCCTCAATTTTGAATATTTGGTTACATCCTTATGATGAGTAGCCTGTATTTGAAGATGAATCGCTTGTATTTTAAGTTGAATCACTTGTATTTGAGATGAATCACTAGTATTTCATGATGAATTGCTTATATTTTAAGATAAATCAATTGTATTTTAAAATGAATCACTTTTATTTTAAAAAGAATTGCTTGTATTTTGAGATGAGTTGCTTGCATTTTAAGACGAATCCCTTGTATTTTGAGATGAGTTGCTTGTATTTTAAGGTGAATTGCTTGTATTTAAAGATGAATCACTTGTATTTTAAGATGAATCCCCTGTATTTTGAGATGAGTTGCTTGTATTTTAAGGTGAATTGCTTGTATTTAAAGATGAATCACTTGTATTTTAAAAGGAATCACTTGTATTTTAAGATGAATCCCTTGTATTTTAAAAGGAATCACTTGTATTTTAAGATGAATCACTTGTATTTTGAGATGAGTTGCTTGTATTTTAAGGTGAATTGCTTGTATTTAAAGATGAATCACTTGTATTTTAAGATGAATCACTTGTATTTTAAGATGAATCCCCTGTATTTTAAAATGAATCACTTGTATTTTAAAAGGAATCACTTGTATTGTAAGATGAATCCCTTGTATTTTAAAAGGAATCACTTGTATTTTAAGATGAATCACTTGTATTTTGAGATGAGTTGATTGTATTTTAAAATGAATCACTTTTATTTTAAAAAGAATTGCTTGTATTTTGAGATGAGTTGCTTGTATTTTAAGTTGACTCACTTGTATTTAAAGATGAATACCTTGTATTTTAAGATAAATCACTTGTATTTTAAAAGGAATCACTTGTATTTTAAGATGAATCCCTTGTATTTTAAAAGGAATCACTTGTATTTTGAGATGAGTTGCTTGTATTTTAAGTTAAATCACTTGTATTTTAAGATGAATCGCTTGTATTTTAAGATAAATCACTTGTATTTTAAAAGGAATCACTTGTATTTTAAGATGAATCCCTTGTATTTTAAAAGGAATCACTTGTATTTTGAGATGAGTTGCTTGTATTTTAAGTTAAATCACTTGTATTTTAAGATGAATCGCTTGTATTTAAAGATGAATCACTTGTATTTTAAGATAAATCACTTGTATTTTAAAAGGAATCACTTGTATATTAAGATGAATCCCTTGTATTTTAAAAGGAATCACTTTTGTTTTAAAAAGAATTGCTTGTATTTTAAGTTAAATCACTTGTATTTTAAGATGAATCGTATTTATTTTAAGATTAATCACTTTTATTTTAAAAACGAATCACTTGCATTTGAAGATGAATTGCAAAAGTGTCTGCTAAATTAATAAATTAATTTTGAAATAGAGCTAAATAACACACTGGGCATCAGTGATTGACAATAAAAAACATGTTTTTTCCTATAATACAAATTGGCATTAACCTGAATTGAGACTCTTAAAGGGACAGTTCACCCAAAAAGGAAAATGTTTGTCTCTCCACCATCAAGATGCTCCAAACCTGTATGAGTTTCTTTCTTCTGCTAACACAAAATGAGATATTTTAAAGAATGCTGGTAACCAAAAAGTTGACGGTACCCATTGATTTCCATAGTATTTGTTTTTCCCCACTGGGGACCAATAACTTTTTGGTTACCAACATTATTCAAAATATCTTTTTATGCTCAACAGAAATTCCTACAGGTTTGGAACAACTTCAGGGTGAGTAAATCATTCATTTTTTTGGATCCATTTAAAAAGTGAGTTTTTAATGTCAATTTATCGAGGCGTCCGACTCTCCCGAAACAGCACCTGCAAATAAACGCTGCATTCAAAACACGTCACAGCAAAGGAAATGTGAATACTGTATGTGTGTGGACATCAGCTTGTTCTTAAACGAATCGGGGGTCACAAAGAGCAGTGAATGAAAGAGAGGCGTGAGGCACTGACTGTTATGCCTCTTCCTGTGTGGTTGAGCACCACGTGGTTGGCAGCAAGGTTAAATACGAGCACTTCTCCTGTTTTAGGCCCATTTCTACTTGGGCTGAAGAGGAAGACGCCTGAAGAACCCTGGTAAGACCACTGGAGAAGAAAAAAAGAGGCAAACATGGCACTACTGGGCTTGATCTACAGAGGTATGGATGTATTTGAGCCATAAAATACAAGTTCTGATGGGTAACGTATGGTTATCGTCATACTGGGATGCGCAGGAAACAGGAGGCGATTTATTTGGTACATTTTGGCTTTTTTTTGTTTCTTCAATAATGTACATAATGATGCATAGCTTTATGCATTAATGTTCTGCATAAATATTTTCAAGTTTTTCACTGTATTGTTTGTAAGAGCAAACGATCATGTTGGACTCTCCATTGACGCATACATACAATTTAAAAATGAAAAAAATATTTTGCCAATTTTTGGAATGCAATAGATTGTCAATTGCATTTCAAAAGTATTTATTAACTGACAATATGTAGAGCAACTTTAAAAAAAATAATGCATGTGCACCAGTTCCTGTTTAACAAAAATGCTGAAAGTGCTACAATAGATTGTCAATTGCATTTCAAAAGTATTTATTAACTGACAATATGTAGAGCAACTTTAAAAAAATAATGCATGTGCACCAGTTCCTGTTTAACAAAAATGCTGAAAGTGCTAAAAAAACGCACATTTTCTATCTTTGCAGTTTCTTTTTTTCCCACACAAAACAACAGCAAAACCAAAACAAATATGTGCATTTTAAAATAAATATCTGTAATAAAACACACATCTTCTTTTGAAAGAAAAAGCTTACTCATGTTGATCAAAATGGCTGCCATCTGATGTGAGGAAGACGTTTGTGTCGCCACCGCCAGCATTTGCGAATGACGCAGTTTTTATTCTTAAATTTTCTATTTTAATCAACTTGTTTTCCAAAATTGCTGTATAAACTTTAACATGATTCAACAAAATGCATGTTGCAGTATATTTGTTGTACATAATGCACCTAATAATCTAGTTCAATGAATTATTAATCGCAAAACAATTCTATTTTGCATGTTGTATGTTCAATTAGCAATCAATCAAACTCGATTTCCTGAAATGTATAGAAATGAAGTCTGTATAGAGTTTGGGTGTGGTTCACGAGCTGTGCAGAGGTGGAAATGTGTGCGTGTTTATGTCAAACAGGAGCTTGAGATCTCCAGCATTTCTCCAGAGGAGACGTGGACACCTGGACATTGGGACATACAGTGCAGTCATCCATAAAGTAGAAAGCACTACTAAACCCCTCGCCACAGTGTAGTGTTTCCTACTTTATGGATGAGTGTACTGTTGGCTGCTGGGAAACTTCACGCCGCTCGACACAGGACGACAGGAAAGAGAGAAAAGAGGAATTGGCTTGGTTTCGTAAAGTCGTGCACGTCTCATAGTGTCAATGCACATCCACGTGAGACGGCAGCACGCTTGCAGAAACTAAAGCCGGGTTTCTCTGACTGATGTTGCTGTAAAATCATTGAAAATGTCTTGTATGATGCATGTTTTAAACTTCAATAAAACAGAAACAAATAAAACCCTTTTGTCTCGGAGTCAAGGTTATTATTGTTAACTAAAACTGAAAACTAAAATACATTTTTTTTTGTCTCTTGCTACTTGAATTAAATGTCAACTGAAATGAAATAAAAGAAAAACCTTTATTTACTAAACATTTTTGTTACTTGAAATAAATGTTAAAACAAAAAAAAGTCAACAAAAAAACTAACTAAAACTGAAATAAAATTAATAAAAACTATATAGACATAAAAATCATATAAAAAAACAAAAACCACTAAATATGGGGAAAAAATCGCTAAACTAAAAATAAAAACTCATTCAAAATATTCATAAAATATTACATACATTATTATATGCACTAAATTATTATTATTATAAATAGTTATATATATATATGTATATATATATAAACACTGATTTGAGTCCATCACAACAGAAAGCCATTTTATATGAAAATATACTTTATTTCTGTAAAAATTCCATATTGCAACAAGTCTTTCACTTCAAGTAAATCACTACGACTTTCCCCACCAAGCAAGATGCCTGTGTGACTATCCAAAAACATGGTTTCGGCATGCACAAAAGAAACCTGAAAAATACTTTACAAAAAGAAGCCATATTTACAGGTGAGTTTCCAAAAAACGCATTACAAAAATGTACAAAAAAACATCCTTCAAGACAGACACAAGAATAGAGTCTCGCTCTCGCTGTATGAAAATATCATACCTCAAATCACAAAAAAACACCTCCTTCGCGTACGGCCAAACAAAGGTACGTGCAACTACTACGACACATAAATAGAATAAATAAGGCCGAGTATAGATGGAAACCCATCATGCATGCAGTCATTACAAACACAGCTGTAGTAAACTTGAAGTTAAGACTAAACGAGGTTTCATAAGGCTAGTTTTTATTATGGCCTAGGATACGCCTACTTGCAGTAGTGACAGTTACGATGGTAAGATCTGCGGCCTGTGCGTTCCTCAGCTTCACCGTGGCAGGAATCACAGCAAGCGTCTGGATATATAGTGCAGCGAGGGGAAAATCACCTGACTAGTTGATACTAGGGGCTGTACAGTGCATCGCTACCCATGAAATGATCAAGGATGCTTGTTTGATGACATATGCAATCTGCAATAATGCTAAAACACAACTTTCTTTGTATATTCTGTTCGAGAAACGGTTGAAACTTTCACCTACTTCCTGTCTGTGAGGACATTTGGGCTCTAGCTCCGCCCCTCCAAACGCCTGGCGTTCTGTGATTGGTCACTGTAGTGATGTGCAGAGCACCTCAAGGTTTGGCAAGATTGTGTGGTTTGGACAGTCTCGCCTGAGAAGAGCAAGAGCTGACTTAAGACGCGAAACTGATGAGCGGTTCGACCTGAGAAATGATTTCACGTGAGCCCTGTGAGACCACAAGAACAAACACAACAAACACATTTCGCTCGCATTACATAGCAGTGTAAAGTTGAAGGGTGTGTGGTGTTGCACTCTCACATGCTGTGTCTTTATTACAACGCTCCTAAAACGGAGGAAACGAGATTAGGAACTAAGCAAGAAGAGTTAAGACAGAGCTCATGCAGAAAGAAGCCAACTTTCAATGTTTCGTTCCTTTATCCCACATTATAAATGAGTGAATTATCATTGTCGCTATTGTAAAGTGAGTTCCATGTCGAAAAGGCGAAGCTGAAACTAAAATACAAAGAGTTCATTACGAACAATAAAAGCTTCAGCGCAGCATCAGATGCACAATATTACGTTTACAGAGAAAGAGCAACATTTTCTGGTTTGAAATGCTGTTTTAGCATTCAAATAACAAAGTATACAAATGAAACTGATAATAAATATGTATTGTTGTTTTTTTTTTTTTTTTTTGAGCAAATGCAAGCATAATATTCGATTAAAAAAATTCATGAAAATGTAATGGATTGCCGAAATGAGCACAGAAGTATGGAAGCCTGTTTCTGCTACTGAATGAAAAATAAAAAAGGTAGTTGTGGCTTTTAATCTCACAATTCTGACCGTTTTTCTCAGAATTGTGTGATATAAAGTTGCAACTCTGAGTTTTGAGATATAAACTCACAAATGTAATAGTCTTCTTTTTTCCCTCTGAATTGGACTTTTTATCCATAAAAAAGTCAGAATTGCGAGATATAAACGTGCAATTACGAGAAAAAAAGTCAGAATTATGAAAAAAAAGAGTCAGAATATCTTGTCGTTTATATCTTGCAATTCAGAGAAAAAAAAGTCTGAATCGTGAGATAAAAAGTGGCAATTACCTTTATTAAATTTTTTATTCAGTGGCGGAAACGGGCTTCCACACAGTAGTGTGTAGAATATAATAAAACACTATTTTCAGTAGAATACACCAACAATGAAATAATCTGAAATTGCAGAAAATATTGTGATATGGATATGAAAAGGTTTTGGCCAGTCGGTGATCATTCAGCTTTTCTCCAGTAAAAATGAATGAATTAATATGTAGAGACTTGAGTTCAGTTCAGTCTGTACTGGTTTAACTAACCGGATAACACCAGCAACACAAAACAGGGACAGTTCTGCAGATCCAACTTGTAGTGCAAAATATTTTTGTCGCGACAAAAAATTATTTTGTCGCCCACCTTCGCTTTATTTTCCAGAATTCCTGGAATAAATATCACGTCAAGATATTTCCTCTAAGTGTGCTTTGCCTTTCAGTGGCTGATGTTTGTGAACACTAGCAGATGGTTAGTTCATGTCTAAAAGCTGTTATATTGAAGTTAAGAGTTTATTTAGAATATTTCGCTATCTTTTTACTCTTTAAATGAGTATCTTTATCGTTATAGCTTTTCAACAGGCATGAGCTCTAGTCACAGCTTTAATGGGTTCAAACCCATTTCCATATTTGCACAAGTATTGCGAATATTTCTAAAAAGCTTTTTTGAAAAGAAGAAACAGTCCAACACACGAAAGCGCTGGTATATCTGCGTCATTATGGCAAAAATCAGAGAATGAGAAAGATTCTCCTATTGGACGGACACACTCAAACTGACACGACACACGAGAGAGTGCAATCTGCAGATCTTCAGGCTCACAGCTACTCCTTCTTGCTGGAGCCCAGCTTTCTGAAGAGCTTCCTGCCCTTGGAGAAGAAGCCTTTCTTCTTTTTCTCAGGCAGGGAGGCGTCAGGGAACGGAGGGGTCGCGGGCAGAGATGAGCTCACGGTCGGTTTCTGCTCAGAGTCCGGCTCAAGGTTCGGTTCTGGCTGAGCTGGTGGATTCAGGTCTAGTTGAGAGGAGCTCACGGGATCAAGATGCTCAGACGATTCTGTCTGGCTCACCTGGGAGAAAAACAGATGAAAAGTGAAGGTGGGCAAGTAGTTGAGATTTTAATGTCATGTCATTAAAAAAATAATAATAATCATTAAAAAAAAAAAAATTTAATTAAAAAAATAAATAAAAGGATTACAATTACACAAGCTGTTTAAATGCACATTTGATAAAAATTCTAAAACTGTTTCTGGTAAGTTCTTATTTAAGAAAGTCCTTAAGAAAGCTGAGATAGAGTTAACTTTCTACCAATTACATAAGAGTTGTATAAAATAAAAACAAATTTAAAAGATTAAAATTAAGATGGATATACCAGTCACAAATCTGAGAGACACCTGACTTTGTCATGACCTTAAAAATGCTTCAGCTTA
The DNA here is from genome assembly GCF_001515645.1 of Sinocyclocheilus grahami. Taxonomy (NCBI): domain Eukaryota; kingdom Metazoa; phylum Chordata; class Actinopteri; order Cypriniformes; family Cyprinidae; genus Sinocyclocheilus; species Sinocyclocheilus grahami. The sequence goes on along the minus strand of NW_015506054.1, from coordinate 115,999 downwards.
AATGACAAATCAAACTCATGGAGGCATATATCTCACTATGATTTTAAAGGGCTAGTTCACACACACACACACAAAAAATCCTGTTATAACACACACACACACACACACACACACACACACACACACATGTACCTGTGAATCTCTGCGGCTCTCTGTCGCCGTGTGCTCCGTCCGCGCCGCGTCTTCTTCTGTCTCTGGAAAAGCTTGCAGGAAGTTGGACGGCACGAGGCCTTTGTGTCCATTGAGATCCCCCTGAAAACAACACAAACCCATCATGCACTGCTGCTTTGCTCAGTCATTCAGTCATACGTGTTCATGGCCAGAAATACAGAGGTCCAAAACTGAGCGATTCTGGGATATATTTGCACTACATATGTGCATCCTCCATTTAATCTGGATAACAATAGCGGAGATAATAATCTTAATCTTAGATAACAATAGCTTTAAAACTAGACTTTTTCAGAACAAGAAAAATGTAATGAAAAATAACATTTGGTTTTGGAATGACAATATTTGAAAAGGTAAATAAAATAAAACATTTTAAAAACAGATCAGCCATTGATATCACAATACACAGGATGCAGACACTCGGAGGTTTCTTGCCAAATTAAAGGAATAAAGGAGGAGACAAATAAAGAACTAGAATTTAATGTAAACTAAAGCAACTTGTGCTGAGAGGGAGTTAACTACCATTTACATGAGAACGTAAAATAAAATAAAATAATTATAATCTAAATCAAAAACTATTGAAAAATTGTTAATTGAAATGAAGCTGAAATAAAACAAAATATAAATATTAGATGAAATCCTTAAAATTAAAACTAGAAGCGCTGCCTTGTTAACTAACTGAAATCATTTTAATATGTAGCACTAAAATTGGGAATAAAATTAAATCTACAGCTTAAATAATAAATGAAACCGGAATAGTAATAAAAAAAATAGTATTAATAATAAAATAAAAAAATAACAAAAACACATAAAATGATAAAAGCAAAAATTAAAAGGTTATTTATAAACTGATAAAAAAAGGTAATTCAAAATATAATAAGCTATGGTAATACTTTACAATAAACCTCCTTAGTTAACTACATTAGTTTACACGATTTAACAATGAAAAAGTCTACTAAAGCATTAATTAATCATAGTTCATGTTAATTTCAACATGTACTAATACATTTTTAAAATCAAAACTTGTATCTGTAATTATTATTGAATGAATCTGAGCTAACATGAACTAACAATGATCAGGTGTATTATTATTAACTAACATTAACAGAGATACAGAAACACTGTAACAAACGAATGGCTCACTGTTAGTTAATGCATTAACTAATGTTAAACTAAAGAAGGCTATTCTAAAGAGTTATCAAAACTATAATTGTACATAATAATACTAAATAATAATAGAATGCAACAGGATTTTCATTTTTAGGTGAACTATCACTTTAAATTTTGAGCACAGACCAGCCACTGACATCAATATACAAAGGTCTCAGACCTTTAACTTGGGGGTTTCTTGTCAAATTAAAGGAATAAAGACGGAGACGAATAAAGAGAAATTGTTAAAGAAACAAAAAATATTGTAAAGTAATGCATTTGATCTATTTGCAAATAATTTATTTTAATAGGTTAAATTACTGTCCTAACCGTAACCTATAAACACACTTGTCAAAGCCACACGTTTTACCGTGTTATAGTAGGTCTAAGAATGATGAGTGTATTTACTGAAAGGTTATCAGGAAAGTGTATTTTGAATTTAATTAAAGCTCATTAAATGAATTCACAATATGCACACATTCATTCTTAACCTTATGCCTAATGTGCTGAAAACAGCTCTGGTTGAGTTGCATGCATCCCTGGATATTTCTATCATAACACAGTCAAACATTAAATGTTTAGCTACATACTTACTCTTACATCTCACGGTTTGAGTGTTAAAACTGATTCGCTGTGCTGAAATGAATGCTCGGCTACTTTAAAAGTAATGCATTACGATATTGTGTTACTCCATAAAAAAAAAGTAACTAGGTGGGTTACTTAGTTACTTTTAATGAAAAGTAATGCATTAAATTACTTTTGCGTTACTTTTTGTCACCTGGTCTGCACGTGCTTATTTGTTTTTTAATAACAAACAAACAAAAAAAAGAATGCAAATACAATATTTTTGGCAACTTTAAAGGGTCATGAAATGATTTTAGCAGAGGTGTTTGTTTTGCACATCATAGAAGAGCATCCGTTACATTTTAATTGTTGGAGAAAACTGGTTAATTTTGAGCGTTTTGTGCTATTTTCGTCTTCCGGGTTTAAAATCTATATCGTGTTGACATCACAGTCCTTCACAGACTACAGTACTTCGGTGTCTCATAATTATTCATGAGACTGTGTGTTCTTATCCTATGAGAAGACGCTTCGCTTAATTATTCACAACAGCATGTGTGACAGACACTTCAGACTGTGAGCTTGCGTACATTAACTGAGAGGAATGTTCATGGACTGAAGGTGAGCGTTTGTTTTTGCTTTGTAAGAGTTCAGCACAGACGCGATTCATTCACTTAGTGAGTGTAACTTGATGCAACCAATCAAAAGGCAAAAGTTTAAGCCTTAAAAGTTGGTGCAACAGCGCAATCATATATGATTTCGATGCAGAGTGTAAATGCAAATGGCTATGCATTTATTAGTGTTTTTAACTGAATGGGGGCGAAAGGAAACTGCCTGAAACAAACCGAAGCTGTGTGTTGCCCATCTCTTCCCCCTCCATTCTGCAGCGCACCACGCCCACTTTTTTAGCATTTTTCAAAATTGTGGTGAGAACTAACCGGTGCACATGGACTGAAGGTGAGCGTTTGTTTTTGCTTTGTAAGAGTTCAGCACAAACGCGATTCATTCACTTAGTGAGTGTAACTTGATGCAACCAATCAAAAGGCAAAAGTTTAAGCCTTAAAAGTTGGTGCAACAGCGCAATCATATATGATTTCGATGCGGAGTGCAAATGCAAATGGCTATGCATTTATTAGTGTTTTTAACTGAATGGGGGCGAAAGGAAACTGCCTGAAACAAACCGAAGCTGTGTGTTGCCCATCTCTTCCCCCTCCATTCTGCAGCGCACCACGCCCACTTTTTTAGCATTTTTCAAAATTGTGGTGAGAACTAACCGGTGCGGAAACAGTGGGTTTCATGACCCTTTAAAGGCCCTTTCAGACCAGAAGTGAAATTAATCAGCCTCAGGCTGAAGGAATGCACCTCACTCCCAATTTCTCAGTGAATAAATGGGAAAACAAAGTAACTTGCATTACTTATTTGAAAAAGCAACTCAGATATTTTGTTGTAATTTAAAAGGAATGGGTTACTTTTTTAGTTACTTCTGAAAATGTAATCTGATTACGTTCCTTGTAATGCGTGACCCCCAACACTGGCTCTGACAGATCAGCTCAGATGAGAAAGTCGGGCATCTTGGCACTGTACAATATCTTTGCAGCCCCGAAGTATAGTTATTATTAGTAATTACTTCACAACTTTTATTACACGCCACGGAAAAAAACTCAATGGTTGTACGGCTATGAACGTGTCATCGCACAAAACTTTCACCCTATTTATTATGAATATATTAAAAAGACAGACAGCCAGAGAAACCGGTATGAAAGAAACTCACATAGTAGAAGCCGTCATCATCCATGTCACCGAGCACATAGATGATGTCCCCCGCGCTGAAGGTCAGTTCAGCCTGGAGAAACGGTACTTTAGACTCACATGCTTTAGATTATTCACTAGTATAAGGAACTGTTTTGTCATAGTGATAATGTCACCTCTATGTCTGCATTAGGAGAGCTCTCTCTCGGGTCGTAATCAAAGATGGCCACCATCCTGCGAGGTCTCGAGCTTCCCATCGAGCCGGCGGAGCGACTGAGGTCTGCAAGTCAAATGCAACATCTTAATGAGCGACTTTAAAGATGCAGTGGAGCAAATTTGGAAATAAAGCAGCGCGTAGTGTGAAAATGACACAGAAAGTGACAGAAATGCATATTTATCTGATATCAAACATTTGTTGTGTTTTTTTAGGAGCTCTTGGTACAAACATACATACCTATACGACATTGAGAACAGAAAGAACATTTAAATAAGACCAAGGAAAATAATTTGTAATATGTAATTAATTGCTGTGATGTCTGACAGTAAAAACGGAATAATCTGACATTGTGAACCGACAACTACTTCAGATGTATTCTAGAATTTTGTGCATTATTTACAACTATGTTAATATTTGTAGTTTATTTGATTTAATGATTAACAGCCATTATTGTCCAGATTGAGAATTTCAATTAATTAATTTTATTGAAATATTTATTTGCTGTGAAATTACACGGTTAGAAAAAAAACGGCATAAAATGCCCATTCTTAAAAAAAGTTAATGTCATAAACTTTATAAAAAATAGAATATATATACACAGACCAGTCAAAAGTTTGGAATAATTACTGTGTAAAAAATTACATTATATTATTACAATTTAAAATAACTGTTTTCTATTTGAAATGTATTTTAAAATGTAATTTATTGCTGTGATTTTCAGCATAATTACTCCAGTCTTCAGTGTCACAAGATTCTAATGGTTGCTGAAAATTCAGCTTTGCATCAGAGCAATTAATTATATATTCAAATATATTCAAACCGAAAACTCTTATTTTAACTTATAATGATATTTCACAATATTACTGTTTTACTGTAAGTCTGATACATACGCAATGCGAGGAGATGAACACTACACGTCTAGCTTTATGTAAGCTTGATTTCATGCATTAATGTATAACCTTAGACCACAATTAATAGCAGAACACAACTAGCTGTAGCGAAACCTATCAGTCATCATCAGTTTCAGGTCAGAGGAATAGTTTGAAAGCAATCTAGCGGAGCAAGTTAATTAAACGATTAATTAAATGGTTGACGTGTAGAGTAGCAGCTACCTGAACAATAACACATCTACTTCAGTGACAGACATATGAAAGAAACTTTCTTTCTCAGTCTATCTCTATCAAGAGAACATGCAAATTATGTACAACTCATTCTGCATTTGTGTTAAAACTTCTGGTAAACCTACTGCATAAACAGACTGAACAGACGAAAAAGGCACTTAATGACACTCTTCGAGAGAAACACTTACATTACATGACAGAAATCACATGCAAAGTGAAGCAAATCAAGCATGATGCACAGAAGACATGAGCACAACAGTCAAATGAGAGACTGAAAGATCATTAGTGGTTAGATCAGAGTCGTTTGATGCAGATCTCCATGGTAACAGCATGCAGCGCAGCATCAGCACATTAACATGCAGTTAAACTGTCAGTCACATGCGGCTGGAAACATGAGAGAAATGTATGACGGGACAGGAGGAGCTCAAACCTTGACTGGAGGAGTCCATTACGGATGTGTCGTCCCACGCCGCAGCTAACTCCACTGGAAAAGGACAAAAGTGGGTGAGGAGGGAAGGGTTAGACACAATCTGATTGGTTGCCTGACCTTGACTGACACTTGGGCTCATGGGGAAAAAGACAAATTAAAATAAACAAAACAAAACCAGCCACAGAGCCATGAGGTTATGAGTGCAGCATTCATGAGCCACAAACACACACACACACTTCAGGAAGTCAGCTTCAGAGAGATGGTGAGCTGACCAAAGGGGACAGTGAGTCCAAACATTAGAAAACACTAGATTAAAGAAATCATTCCAGGTTCAATACAAGTTAAGTTTGACAGCATTTGTGACGCGCACACACACACACACACACACATTCATCTTTTTAAGTGGGAGAACTTGCACAATTGGTGGCTGACTAAATACTTTTTTGCCCCACTGTATATATATATATATATATATATATGTGTGTGTGTGTGTGTGTGTGTGTGTGCGTAAAATAAAATAAAACCACTATAGAGAGACAGAGGATTACTAAACATTAAATTTTTCAGGCCCTTTTTTTCTAAAAAGAAAAACAGCATTTGTGGCATAAAGTCAATTATCCCAAGTTCTTTTAGATTATATATAATTATTATTTTTTTTATATATTATTCATTTATTTATGTATTATTATTATTCATTTATTTTGAAATAATAGCATTTAATATATTATTTAAGTATTATTATAATAGTTTGAAAAATAGCATTTGTGAAATAGTCACTTATGTAGTTTTTATGTATGTATTTAT
>NW_015506054.1:89475-109673 GCF_001515645.1 Sinocyclocheilus grahami | reverse complement strand
TATATATATATTTCTTCTTCGTTTTCTATTATTATTATTATATTAGTTTTATTTTTTGCAAGTCCTTTTTGTCTATAAAAAATAAAAACAGTGAATAAACTTACAATGTAATGCAATAATCATTATACATAGACTAGTGTGATTGATTCACTTACTTCGGGTTGCATTTTCTTGAAGCATCGTAAGCCAGTGGTTTCTACAATCTACTTAGACTTAATGCTTTTGGAAACATGAAGCTTGATTTCACATGCCATTGCATTTAAAATGTTTCAGAAGTGTTCTGCTTTTTAGTGGCCTTTCGTGTAAACAGACTTGAGATATTATTGGATAATACTGTTTTTCTTATATTTTGATGCATCATTTTTTTTATTACAATAACATGCACTGAATCACACACAATAAGACCAGGAACATTTATTTGGAAAGTAACCAAAAGGTTAATTTTAAGTTTTCGTGATTCAAAAATAAAACTAGTGAGACTAAGAATATCTCATGTTTTAGTCTCCCTTTGGTCAGAGTTCCTGACGCAGAAGCAGAAAGCTGATGGGAGTGAATTCAGCAAACCAAACGCAGGTGAAATCGCAGAGAGGAGGAGGAGACAGCGAGCGCTGACACACACCTTTCTTGGAGCGTCTAGGTTTCGGCGGTGCAGCGGGACGGCGTGGAAGCTGTGCATGTAAGCGGGCTTCTTTATGAAATTAAGTAGCAGACAAGAATGAATGAGAAGCCAAAAGAAAAGCAAAAACCTCACAAAACAAGAAGAAGAATAAGCATTAGCATCAGCAATGAGGAGCCACAGTGAGAAAGAAAGAAAGAAAGAAAGAAAGAGCTAAACCGCCACTGCAGCAAAGCATTCTGGGAAACAAGATCCACATTGTTGCTCTTTGAGCTGCTCACAGTGACCAAAAAAAACAACATTACAACAACAGTTTTGGCACTTGTGCAAAAACAGCAAAGCTTTGTGATCTGAAATGAAATTGTGCAGACTGTCAAACACAAATCTATGGAAGCTTGTTTCTGCCACCGCTTAAAAAATTCAAGTAATTCTAACTTTTTCTCACAATTCAGACTTTTTTCTCTCATTATGCAAAATCGCGAGATATAAACTCGTAATAGCAATAAAAAAAAAGGCAGAATTTTGACAGAAAAACTGAATTGTGAGATATAAACAGAATTGTGGAATCAGTTTTGGCACTTGTGCAAAAACAGCAAAGCTTTGTGATCTGAAATGAAATTGTGCAGACTGTCAAACACAAATCTATGGAAGCTTGTTTCTGCCACCGCTTAAAAAATTCAAGTAATTCTAACTTTTTCTCACAATTCAGACTTTTTTCTCTCATTATGCAAAATCGCGAGATATAAACTCGTAATAGCAATAAAAAAAAAAAGGCAGAATTTTGACAGAAAAACTGAATTGTGAGATATAAACAGAATTGTGGAACATAAATTAGCAATTTGCAAGAAAATGTCAGAATTTTGAGATGTAAACACAGAATTCAGAGAAAAGGGTCAGAATTGCGAGACATAAAGACAAAAATTGTGAGAAAGAAAGTCAGAGATGAAAAGTTGCAATTGCCTTTGTAATTTTTTGTTCTTTTATTCTGTGGCGGAAACAGACTTCCACTTCAACCAGATTAAACTGATTCACGAAATGCAGTGCGGAATTCAGGTGCACTGACTTTGTAGAAATGTGCTATTCTCAGTCAGCCACGATTCAGTAATTTTAAGAGTAAAAAAATCTCCAATAATGAAAAGTGATTAGTATTTGGTTGGTCATGTGATATTGATTTTTCGGGTAAAACAAAACTTTTTTTTACATTATTTTGTGCTATTCATTTCTTCACATGCAACACTTTTTAAGGCAAGACACTACCGGTGAATAGGGTAAAAATCTTTAACTAATAATTATCACTATACTTCCACAGTTAATTAATCACAGTGCATTAAGACAATGCTGAAATATGCAAATGAATGACACATTATCTAATTAAATATGCACTCATTTACATACATTTCCAGAACAAAAATCTGAACACTGGATGAAGCCAGGTTCAAAATCCTTTTCATTTTGTTCACATTTGAAAGGTTTTTACAGAGGAGATTTTGTATTTCTATTTTTATTACTCCATAAATCAGAAAATACTGTCAAAAGCCAGAGAAAAATACATTTTCACCATGTTTTTAGGGATAAAATTTTATACGAATCAGGTGAATAATATATATAAAATTCTCAGTACAAATTTCACAATATAGATAGTAGAGATGCACCGATTGCAATTTTCTTGGCTGATTCCGATTTCCGATGTTTTGTTAGTGTGATCTGCCGATACCGATTTTTGCCGATTTTCTTTCTAAGAACTATAATTGACAGCATATACAAACAAAAATCTACTTTTTTTTTTTCAACGCAAAGTTTTATTTTCATAAAAAAAACACAAGTAAAAAGTCAGTAATAAAATAAGAACAAATATAAAAATTGCAAACAACAGCACAAATAAATGCAATAGAATAAAGAGAGCTATGAAACTAAGTTTTTCAGGTTAAGTAAGTTTTTATTCAGGTAAGAAATACTACAGAAATTCAAGTAATCAAATGTAAAATAACACATCCAGTGTTATTTTAGATTTGATTACTTTAATTTCTGTAGTCTTCATTGTAAAAATTAAATACAGATTATGCTTACCATTAAAGTTATAAAACGTATGGAGTCAAGAGCAGAAAGTGGTTTTCTTTGTCTTTTGTTCTTTGATTAACATGACAGACAGCAGCAGGAATATTGGACTGCGGTCCCTTTAAGAGTTTATCCATGGACCCAATATACTGTTACACAACATGCGTTCTCTTTCTCAACTATTTAACGTTCCAAAACTGACTGTGTTTAACTGGATACTCGCAAGACGGGCATTTTGACATAATTTTGTATTTGAACGTTTTAGCGCAGTTAGCCACTCATTTAGGTATTTGTGGCTCACAAGCTGTTTGAGACCGAGCGCGGCTTGTACGCGCCACTAATATAGATCAGTGGTGGTGTGTGCGCGTTTGGTATAAGCGCAAAACCTGCGGGAATGACTAAAATAATGCGCAATACAAGCACTATTTAACCGGAGCGAATGAGACGAGTGTCTGAGAGAGAAGGGGTCGTCGGAGAGAAGAGAGCGAGAATGTGCGACTGACGTTATTGTCTGTGCCGCTGGTAACAAAACGGATCGGCTCGGAATCGGAAAGAAGTGAGACTGATCGGCCGATCATGAGGAAAATCGGCCGATTCCGATCCCTGGCCGATCGATCGGTGCATCTCTAATAGATAGGAATAAAACTGTAAAGTTTGGTGTTTGTAAGTGCTGCTGAAGCGGAGAAAAACTCACAGCCTTTAGCAATATGTATTGTAACTGACATTTACAGACACAAATACATAAAGTGTTATAAAACAAACATTCAGATGTTTATTTTGGATGTTTTCTTTCCGCTAGTCGGAAAAAGACATGTTATGGAATCAAAACAGGCCAAAATCGACCAATGCATGAAAAAGCAATGGTTTTGCGAAAATAACTGAGAGAAAAACGACTGCATGTATCTTTATGGATTACATAAAAGCACCACTTATCCACTGCTATCACTTTAAGAACTTGATTTTAAGTTCCTCAAAGTTGTTAGCCTGAAACATATTTTAAAGCTCGTGTCTACAAATGTGATTCTAGCTATGCTAAAATGTCAGCTGCGGCTGGATTTTTATGGGTTTTTCTTTGAACGATTACAGGGAGTTAAGATATTTATTTTTATTTTAGAAGCATGCTCAAAATATGACCTTGAATAAATGTCAGTCAGACACAGCTACAGCTCTGCTCCAAAACCTAGTCAGTTGTCTATCTAGACAGCACTTCAAGATCCTGATGTGAAGCTAGGCAGCGACATTTTGCTAATGCGTTTTAATGATTACAGCTGATCTCAATAGAGTTTGATGTTAGCATATGCTCAGTAATCAAATAAGAACTAATATGACATTGCACACACAGGTATTTTGTGAAACATGATATATGTTGGTGTGAAAACTGACACTGAGGTGTAGATGTGTGAGTCTGACGCATGCGCTGATAAACGTACCCATCTTTTCCATTGACGCCTCGGTGGAGAGGAAGCCCTGCATCAGGAGCTGGTCTCTGGTCTCCTCATCATCAACCTGGATCTCTGAAACCATATTACACGGCACATAGCCACGACGGTTACCCACCTCGCCTCGGTAGAAACCATCTGCATCTTTATCCCCATAAACCTGCGGAGCAGAAACACTGCAATCAACCTTACTTTGTTTTAGATGCTTTATGAACAGCAAAATTGTATTTTCTGTGAGGTTTTGCAGGTTGCACTACAGATGCATATTTTGTAGGCTAATGTGGGTGAGAATTGACAGTTTATAAGAATTTCTTTCTTTGTAGTTTTAACCCTATAAAGCCTAGTTTATCAAATAAGGCCTCAAATAATCAGCATGATCACAACTTCGCTGTTAAACCTGTCACACTCAATCTACTGCATGCCTTCTGTCATCTCATTGATGGTTCAGACTTTTTAAAATCACAAGGAGGGTAAGCCACAAACATCCATTGCCAAAGAAGCTGGCTGTTCACAGAGTGCTGTATCCAAGCATGTTAACAGAAAGTTGAGTGGAAGGAAAAAGTGTGGAAGAAAAAGATGCAAAACCAACCGAGAGAACCGCAGCCTTATGAGGATTGTCAAGCAAAATCGATTCAAGAATTTGAGTGAACTTCACAAGGAATGGACTGAGGCTGGGGTCAAGGCATCAAGAGCCACCACACACAGACGTGTCAAGGAATTTGGCTACAGTTGACGTATTCCTCTTGTTAAGCCACTCCTGAACCACAGACAACGTCTAAAAAAAAAGTTTTTGTCGAAAGGTTCAACATAAACTGTTCCATGTCTATTATTGACTATTATTTCATATGACAGGCTTTATAAGATTAAAGACAAATGCATGTGTAAAAATCACAAAGCCAGTCATACCTTGATAATCTGGCCCTCTTTAAAGGGAAGCTCCTCTTCAGCAGCGTCAGGATTGGGTGACATGACTGCAGGATCATATGGGAAGAGGGCAACAAAGACTCTCACCTCATTTTCTTCAGATGCTCTGGGCTCTGCAACACCAAGGAGCAAACACAAACTTGTCAAGAAATTATTTCACAGGACATGTCATGTGACTAACACCTCTAGTATTTATGCAGCAACACACTGGTGGTTGATCTGGACCTGTCATGCCTGTATCACATTTTGGGATTTGTGCAAAGATTTGTTACATTTTTATGCAAACTTCCATGATGCTTGTGAAACATTACAGTCAGTAACCTAATGCACGTTGTCTCCCCTGCCTGAAAACCATAATGGTGTGGCCCAGGCGTGTCCTTAAGTGAGGTAATCATATTAAAACCTCCTGATCCTAAGCCGCCATGAGCCGCTACAGAAACGTGTGCACATCCGTACTGAGCGAGAACGACAGGAAGAGAGAAAGACACACAAATGTCTATTCATATATAAACAAACTGATTTTAAACAATGCTGTCATGGTAGAGATTAAAACAGCATCCAATATAAAAAAACACACCAAACAAGGATTACATTTAAAAGCAAACCAGTTCTGGTTGTCAATGCTGATTGGTCAAGCTAATGCTGTCACAACTAAAAATCACAATTTAGCCACCATCTCTTAAATCTTATTGATTAAATGTATGAAAACAATATTGATGAGCAGCTCAGATTCAACTGTGCTGATCAACTGATTACTGAATGATATGAATTGATTCAGACTATGTAGACAAAAGTAAATTACTGTCAGTCAGGAGTAGATAAAAGTGTCTACTTAATGAATAAATGCAACTGCAAAGATAGAAGTAAATGTAAAGCAGAACACAAAAGCCCCAAAACGCCACTGTATTTTCCCAGTACTCTTTACTGGACATGCATGCAAGATTAAACTGCTGTTCTGTACAATGGAGTCTGACAGCAGGACTCAAGCATCTGTCAGGGTCATCGGGTCAAAGGTCAGTACCCTGAAGTCATAAGGATCAATTTCCTGTTTCTAGATGAGTTGGGTGAGGAATATAGTGTAAAACAGGGACGTATAATCAGTGGTGCTAATAGGTGTCGGTCGTGTTTGTGTTAAGCTCCAGCACTGAGATGTGCTCATCTCATTAGTGAGGATCAAGACCATCTGTAGCAACAATCAAGGGCAGAGCAAAGGAAACAGGACACTTCACAACCTCTGTGTGTCATATTTGAGAGCAAATATGAAGATAAAGGAGGTACCTTTGGGAAAACCACCTTTTGGGGGTGTCCTCAAAGGAAAAACATATTCAAAAATATACTAAATTAATATTTTTTTTAATCGTAAGAGTGCAATGGTGGACTAGGCAACAAAGTTTGGATTTTCTGGCATGTGGTCAGATGTTGTCCACTTCCAAATTTATATGATATCACGGTTACTTTACATTACATTTAGGATCCATAAATGCAAATTTATGGGTTTTCAATTAAATAAATTATATGTCTGATCACTTAGAAAAGTAATAGCACTCCTCAACAAGCCAGTTCTGAATATATTACACGCCAAACTTTAAAGGGATAGATCACCCATAAATGAAAATTGCCCTATGATTTACTCACCCTCAAACCATCCTAGGTGTATATGACTTTCTTCTGTCAGATGAATCCAATCGGAGTTATATAAAAAAATATATTATATAAAATAGTTATATAAAAAGCTCTTCCAAGCTTTATAATGGCAGTGAGTGAGTGTTTCTTGTCAATAGTCCAAAAGAAGTCCAATAAAATGGATCCATCCATCATAAAAAGTGTCCCACACAGCTCCGGAGTGTGAATAAAGGCCTCCTGAAGCGAATCGATGCATTTTTGTAAGAAAAATATCCATATTTAGAAGTTTATAAACCATAATCTGTAATCTCTAGCTTCCACTCTCGTACGCGAGTTCATTCCGCCGGATGACATAGGACATAGTCGTACCATAAGGTCCGGTGAGAATATGCTAGTCTTGCGAGAACCGATGTTTGTTTACAGGAGCAAAGGAAGCAAAGTTTCCTCTGTTTAGCAAAGGTAAACCAGTCTCCTCTAGGCTTATCTCGAAATCCTCTGACATTTTTCTTTACAAATCCTCGTTTTTGAGCTTCTAATTCGTGACCGGTGTTTTGTTTTGCTCTCTTCACTGCACTTTCGCATTCGTCACTTCTCACCGGACCTTACGCTTCGTCCTAAGTCATCCGCTGGAATGAATGCGTTTACGACAGTTAGCGGAAGCTAGAGATTATGGTTTATAAAGTTTTAAATATGGATATTTTTCTTATAAAAACGCATCGATTTGCTTCAGGAGGCCTTTATTCACCCCCCGGAGCCGTGTGAGGCACATTTTATGATGGATGGATGTGCTTTATTGGACTTCATTCGGACTATTGACAAAAAACACTCATTCACTGCCATTATAAAGCTTGGAAGAGCCAGGACATTTTTTTTTATATAACTCCGATTGGATTCGTCTGAAAGAAGAAAGTCATATACACCTAGGATGGCTTGAGGGTGAAAACATTTTCATTTTTGGGTGAACTATCCCTTTAATACTTTGTGTTGAGAAGTTTGATCAAATCACTAACCCTAAGAATGAGCAATAAAAGAGTGAAACAGCCTCATAAAACACTACTAATTAGTTTTATTTAAGCACAACAGAAGTCTCAATTTAGACTAGGCTAGATACATGTGTTGGTTTAGCTAAAACTAAGTTTGAAGAAGAACGGTTAAGAGCAGTTTAAAGATGGGTGGGTTTGCAAGACTCTGAAATGGATAAATGAGAGATAGAGAAAAGGATGTGATCTAAATGGAAGCCGAATGCAGTTCACAGTGAGAGAGAAAGAGGGAAGTGAGAGGTTCTTACCTCTATGCAGTCTAATTTCAGAGCGTGGCGATTTTGGAGTGACATCGCACCACATTGCACCCGGATTTGCCATCGATGCTTCTCTTCCACCTGCCTCCTGGTTTGAGAGAAACAAACAGTTAGATAATGACACCTGTGGGATACAGCCACTAACTAATATCACAGTAACACTTCAGATTAGTGAACACATATTCACCTTTCCCTCGATAAACTTCTAATTTGCTGCATACTGATAGCAAGCAAGGTAGTTGTTTGTAGTAGTTATGTTTAGGTATATGGCAGGGTTGAGGGATCTAGAATATTGTCATGCAAAATAAGGTGTTAATATGTTCTCTATAAGTACTAATAAACAGCCAATATGCTAGTAAAATGCATGCTAATAAGCAACTAGTTAATAGTGAATAGTGTTCCCTAATCTAATGTGTTACCAACATCGCAGTGGAACAACTGAAACATCACACAATCTGCATGTAATACCACATATGAACACTAGGGGCCCCAGGCTAGAACAATCCCTTAGGAGCCACTTGCTTCTAATAAAACATTTTGTAATTTAGCATTTGGAACATTTGCAGTACACAGTGTTCCTGTGTGCAGCTTACTTTGCTCAGCTTGCTACCTGTTAACCAAAAGGCCTGAAACGGTCTACACAACTATATGAAAGAGCTTTAGCTATGTACAACGGACTGCAATTGCATTGGTCAAACGTTTGTTTCTGTGCTTGTGCACCTTCCTAGAGTTTAAAGAAGCCACATATCAACACAATATGAAGTTCTGGCTTCTTAGGCTAATTGCAAATAGATTTGAAATCACTGCTGCAATTTTTTTTGACTGAATTAGCAATTAGCCTGGAGCCCTGAAACATACACACAAGTCAGAAAAGCCATTGCTCAATCGACATTTGATTCCAGATCAACAGAAGCAGCACTTGGGGTTGTTCTTCGTAGCAACACAGTGGAATTATGGGAACAAACAGGAGATCCCTGTGCAAGCACAACATCCAGTTTCATACAGTCCAGTCTCTACTTTAACTGCTCAAGCAGTCTCTGGACAACCTTGAACAATATGTGGCTTAAGAAGCATCCCATTTGTATCAAGCAAAAGAGATGCACTAGAGCAAGTAAACTTATTGAGCGATAATGCACAGCCACAGTCTTAGTACAGCAATGTTCTAACTGAACACTGGGAAGAATAAGACGTAGGACAAATACATAGAGCAGTGCTGCCAGCTACACAACTACAAGTATGAAGATGCCTTGACTAGAGACTGGGTAAAAGGGTGTAGGGTACACAAGCAACTGCAAGGAGCGTGAAGTACAGGCTTAAACCTTTTGCATCCACAGTGAAATTAGTGTTGGAGAGTCATTGTATACTTGTTGTAATCCCATATGCCACAGTAGCTGTCAGTATGTGATAAATGAATGCATTTGAAATGTTAGCTCCATGTAGAGTTGGGAATAAATAACATTCAGAACTGACGTTTTGTTTTTGTCTTTCAGTTCCATTAAAGGGATAGTTCACCCAAAAATTAAAATTCTGTCATTAATTACTCAACCTCATGTCGTTCCAAACCCATAAGACCTTTTTCGTTCATTTTCGGAACACAAATGAACGAATGAACAATCTGAGAGCTTTCTGACCCTCCGTACACAGCAAGGTAACTACCACGTTCAAGGCCCAGAAAGGTGCCAAGAACATCGACAAAATGGTCCTTGTGACATCAGTGGTTCAACCATAACTTTATGAAAAGACTCGCAACCTTTGGGTTACAAGTCCGACTCTCTAACCATTGGGCCACGACTTCCCCCTTTATAAAAAAAAACCAAAAACAAAAACACGACCCATGCGCGTACTTTCCCCTGCTCGTAAACAAGGTGCAGCGCATGTGGGTTCTACGTCAACAGCATCACGAGCATGCGTCATGTTACTCTCGATAATGGCAGTAGATGGTAACTCGGGGGAGAAGAACTGATTAATACAGTCGTTATTTTTGTTTTCTTTGCACACAAAATGTATACTTGTAGCTTTGTAAAATTACAGTTGAACAACTGATGTCACATGGACCATTTTAACAATGTTCTTACTGCGTTTCTGTGCCTTGAACGTGGTAGTACCCTTGCTGTCTATGGACGGTCAGAGAGCTCTCAGATTTCATCAAAATTATCTGAAGGCGAGACATTGCAGGTGAATAGGGTAAAACAATTTAATACTAATTATCACCTTACTTACCCAGTTGATTGATTACATTGATAATTGCAAAAAAATGTTGTATTACAAGTTTTCTAAAATGTTATGTTTAAATATGCAAATGAGGCATTATTTAATGAAATATGCGCTAATTTGCATACATTTCTAGTACAAAAATTAACACTGGATGAAGTCAGTTTCAAAATTCTTGTTTATTTTTTTTGACATATTAGAGGCAAATGTTTTTACATAGGGAATTTTGGGCATCTCTTTTTGTCACTCCATAATTCAGAAAATACTTTGAACAGCCAGAAAACAACATATTTTCACAATTTTTGGGGGAATAAAATGTTGTATATAATCAAGCAAATTATATATGAACAAATCCCTCTGTAAAAACCTTCAGAATACAGACAGGAATAAAAAAATTAAGTTTGGTGTGTGTAAGTGTTACTGAAGTGGAGATTTATGGCTCAGTGTAGGAGAAAAAACTCATTTTGAGAAAACGGCCTTTATAATATGTATTGTAATTGAAATCTATTGACACAAATAAATAAAGTGCTATAAAAGAAATCACCCAAAAATTAAAGATGTTTTCTTTCTACTAGTCTGAAAAAACACTTTATGAAAAGCCAAAAAGCCCAAAATCTCAAAATTGACAGGTGCATGAAAAAGCAATGCTTTTGCTTGCAGTGTCTCCCCTTAATTTGTGTTCCGAAGATGAACGAAGATCTTAGAGGTTTGGAATGACATGAGGGTGAGTAATTAATGACAGAATTTTCATTTTTGGGTGAACTATCCCTTTAACAGGTTTGGAACATCTGCATTCTTCCTGAACAACTTAACATGAAATATACATATCAGAGGTGCTAGAATGTGCGGCAATGCCATAATATTGTCCATTCTAAAATGATTAATTAATGAAAATGTTAAGTAGCACTGGAACCACAGTTGCTCAGTTCCTTTAGATTGCTATTGCTAACTCCAGCAATAACTCCAACTCTGGCCCTTGAGGTCCACTTTAATGCAGATTTGAGCTCTAACCTTAATCAAACACACTTGAACCGGCTAATCAAGGTCTTCAGGATTACAGGCAAGTTAGTTTGTTCAAAGTTGGCGCTAAACTCTGCAGGAAAGTGGACCTTGAGGGCCAGAGTTGAGAACCCCAGCTCTAAGCCTTCCAACTAAGATACTACAAGTTACAGTGAACTGATCAGAATAGTGATGGATGTGGGTGCCAACTTGCACTTATCTTCTCTTTCAGGACCCAAAAGGTTTTAGCCATCTCCTAAAGGGATGGGCAGGCTCTCAAAAGGAGCATCTCAAGGGAAAGATGGCTGTGGTACAACAGGAGACGGATGGACAGAGGACAACCCACCCATGAGCGGCTACTTGGGGGCAGCTCTGGCTGGGGTCTGCATGTCAGGGGCAAGTGGTGGTACTTATTGTTACCGCCTTCCACCCACCACTCCGAGCTCATTTGGTCTAACACCACTTCTCCTGGCTCAAACAGCTGATGCTCCTCATCGTTATCGGTTCCATACTCTATGTCAATCTCTGTTGTGGGTCCAGTGGGTGACTTCACACGTTGTACGGTCTTGCTAAGTAAATATGGTCCCTGCACTGTTCCTGAAGTCATCTGGCTACGTAGCAAGGCCTCTCTCCTGAGTCGGTCGCCATGGCCTTTGTGCGATTTGCGGTGTGCAGCCACACTTACAGAACTAGGTCCAGCATACAGGCTACTGTCAGAGTCCAACTCCACCTCCACCTCCTCATCCAGATAGCTGATGGTGTCCACCGTGTCAGCGTAATGCACTCTGGGTCTAGTCCTGACTGGTGCAGTCCCTTTGTACCTCACTACTGGCAAATCGGATTCCCTTTTATGTCCATGATTGTGATGGTGGGGGGAATGTCGGCGACTCTCATGTCCACACTGATGGCTCTTGCCAGAAGCAATCCAACCTGGGCAAGGTCTGGTGTGGGGCTCCGATTCAGTATTGTCTTCATCTTCGGTGACTTCTGGGATGCTGAAGAGCTGTTTGTTGTGGTAGGCTTGAGGGGGGAGCTTTGTAATCCTCTCTAAAATTTCTTCATCACTGTCAGTTTCCCACATTTCAGACTGGGGTTGTTTTAGAGGAGCATTGGGAGTTACCAGAGTAGGAAAGGAGCATGGTGATAGATCGAGAACATACAGACGAGGCAAAGGTTTTGTTCGGTGTCAAAAGTCGGAAGTAGAACAAAATGAGAAAAAGAAACAAGAAAATTAAAATGCAACAGAGGAAATATTAGAACAGAAAGAACCTAAATGACAAGTATGGCTAACACTGTGTCCCAACAAGTTTCCACTTGTCAATCAGAACATATTGGATGTTTAACATACAATTATATTGATCAGGATTTTGAACCAGTGACATTTCACTGTGAGCAGGATTACCTGGTGCAATACGAACAAAATGTCCTGCCACCTGCCACATTGCAATAGGACTCAACATTTGGTCCAAAGGGTCACTGAGGAATACTACAGCATTCATGTGCATGTACATACCCTGCCTGTAGGAGCTGTACTGTAACCTCTGGAGGAGACGTCAGCGATAGGCTCAGAGTGCAGATCTTCCTCCTCTTCCTCCAGTATATCAGACAAATCAGACCGACTGCTCTCCCCATGGTAGTCTGGGGGAGGGTCCATAAGACCACCAGCATAGACCTGATAGCGTTCCACAAAAACAACAACTTCAATGCAGTTTTCTGAGACACCAGGACAAGGGTGTCCAATGTTGCTTCTAAAGGGCTACCTTTCAGTTGCAACTTGCCCCAACACACATGTCTGGAAATTTCTAGTAATTCCAAAGACCTGGACTAGCTGGTTCAAGTGTGTTTAATTGGGGTTGGAGCTAAACTTTGTAAAAGAGTGGCCCTCCAGGAGCAGGACTGGGCACCCCTGTTCTAGGACAACACATATGGCGCTTTTCCACTGCGTGGTACGACTCTGCTCGGCACGGCTCAGTACGGCACGGCACGGCTCGGCTCGGTTTGCGTTTCCGCTGCAGTTTAGTATCGCTTTAGAGTGGGCGGGATTATTCACATGTCGTTATAGTTGCGCCGCCTCTACTGCCGCGACTCCTGAAAAACATTTTCATTCCGTGTCGCCGAAGCTCTCGCTGGATCTGCTCCTCTGCTATCAACGAGAGGAATGTCTGTACTTCCTCAACAGACAACGAAACTTTTGGTTGTTAAAAAAAGGTGCGCTCATTGAAAACAGTTGCGTTCGATCCTTCGCAGGCTGTGCTGATTTAAATCTAGCGGTTCTGTTGTGTTTGTGTCGCAAGTTCAGTGACGCAGGTAGTGACGATTCTCTCCGGCCAATCTGTGATCAGCAGAGTTTACACGTCACGTTTTGGTAATGGTACGGTACCGTACAAAGCTGTAACATGCAGTGGAAAAGTGCCAATAGTGATTCATTTAAGTCTCTCTGCTGGAATAAATTAGTATATTAAGGAAAGAAGATTATCTTTGAGGGCATTGGTAAGATACTCAACATGAGCGCAGTCCAAAATTATAATGAGTGAATAGGGACACACATGGTCTCCAGATTTGGTTTGGAAACTGACCTTTATTCGAGGTTGAGGTACAGGCCGCAGGAACTCCTCTATGGACACAAGTCTGGTGTTTTCCCTGTCCTCCTCGGGCTCTGACTCAAAGGGTGACGGATTGGGAGGTCTCAGTGGGTGCGTATCTGGAACATCGAGAGGGTCCTTTCCTGGGATGTTGACTTTTGGGGAGGTGGAGCTGGGTGGTGGTGTGTGAAGTTTGGCACGGGGGTCCTCCAAGAAGTCGGAGAGGGAGGCAACAGGACGCTGGCCTCCTGGGCTGTCTGTCTCTCTGCCTGGGTTCTGCACAGCAGGAGTCACACTGGACTGCACTGGCACTGATGCAGGTACAACAACAGGTGCAGGTATGGGTGCAGACATGGGCACTGGCATGGCGGCAAGTGCCACAGGACCTGGCACTGTAATGGACACTGGTGTGGGCATGGGTAACGGTGTGGTCAAGGGAGCAGGTACGGCCATGGACGTTTGTGTAGCAACAGGAACAGGCATGACCATGGGTGCAGATACACTCACCTGTTGATGGAGATGCTTTATTAGCTTAACCCTAAACAGAACCATACATCCCAGATCTCTGCACACAGACAATGTATCTCACCTAAAATAAAACCAATTCTACATTATATTGTAAATGAGCATAGGCTGAAGCAGTGTCTAAAGCTTAAAGCAGAAGGTTACTGGTCTTAGGCCAAAATTCAAACATCTGCACTTTAGAGGAAAGTTCTGTGTGTTTTCTAAAGAATAAAATGAATTGGGAGAGCTATAAGACATACAATAATTTTGTGTGAGGAACAGATCAAAATTTAACATCCCCTGCAGTTCTAAATTATCTTTTGTTGTTTGAGTATTTTTAAATATGGCACAAGGAGATGCTCCAGGGTTACAAGTAGAGGGCCATTATGCAACATTACTGTTTGCCTTCAGAAATTTCTGAACAAAGTGATCTAGTCATACAGTACACTGTTATAATACTTTTATGGTGCTCTTTTTCATTTATGGATCTTGATAGCATAAATCCCCATTCAGTTTCACTATATGGAAAAAAGCAGCACGGACATTCTGCTAAACATCTCCTTTTGCATTCAACAGAATAAAAGAAAATTAGATTTTAGATTTTTTGTTAAACTCACCGTAGAGTTTGCACGTGAGGAATATAGTGGCAGTGCCTCCTGTGCTGGCATGGCAACCGTCAGAGGTGCAGCTGATGTTGGGTTTGCCCAGGCTTCTACATAAGATGCAGGAGAGGAAGGGGCCTCACGAGCGACTGCATTGGGTGCATTGACGTAGACTCCCCGAACAGGACCAGTGGTGTGTTCGTTCAGTGTAGCAGCGTGTGCCAGAATGGGCGTTTTGGCAGCAGAGAGAGATGTGGCACAGACAGCAGGATCTGGGTTGGCACTGGCCGTGAGGACACTGGCGGTGGCTGGCACAGACTGGCATTGAGGCAATGAGACACCGGACATGATGGCAGGCAATTTGGCGGGCACATTCACCGGCAATGAGTCCACCGACTCACCAAAAGCTGACATGGTCCGTACGGTGAGCTCATGAGCCGCCTGTAATGTCTGGATCTGAGATGGACCAATCAGAGCGCTGCCTGCTGTGGGTGACGACACCTCTAATACCTGAGGACAGAGATGAAAGTGTTTTACACACTTATTGTATGACTTGTAATATAAAAATATAAAGTGGACTTTTCAGAAGAATTCTTTGGTTCACCTTCTTCTTGTCAGCATAGATGGTGTAGCCAGTGACTCGTACACCATTGGATGTCCCAGCGGCATCTATAGTAACGGGCAGCCAGCTGATCTGAGCTATTCCCGGAGATGGGCCCTGCTCCAACTGCACATCCAAAGGAGCATCAGGAGGACCTGGAAGACAAGGGAAAGGGTCAAATGTCAAACCAAAGGATGTTGAAGTTAAAATTTAATCAAAATGGACTCTTTTAATACATGTTCCTGGTCTGGTTGTGCACATCATCAGTTAATCTTTGCATCTCACCTGCAGTCAGGGTTGTGAAAGAGGTCACTGCGGTTTTGCGTTCTCGGCACTCCGGCGGTAGTTCCCAGGCAGTGCGGTGCGGCCTAGCCTCCACTTTAATGTTGTAATGCATGTTGGGTGTGAGGTTACTGAGGCACAGTAAATAGCATCCTGCCTTTACCAGCTCGCACTCCTCATCGTTTAAAGACACAATGTGCACATAGTTACTGTTGCTAGGCAGCCAGGTGAGACTGGCTGAGGTAGCCGTGACGCGTTCAACGTGCAGGTGAGTCGGTGCTACGCACACGTCCCGTCCGACTAGTATACTGCAACGTAGTTGATCAGAGTTGCCACGCTCCGTCAGGCACTGCACCGCAATCCGATATGCCTTCTGTGCCAAATCCAGCCTCTCCAGAACGGCCTTCGTTTGGGTACCAAATGGCACATTGAGACGCAACTCGTGGTCCACATAGACGTTATAGCTAAACACAGAACCCCAACCGGCCGGGACAAGTGGAGACTCCCAGCCAATGATGATACTCATGGCTAACTGCTTGATTAGTGTTAGCTTGCGGGGGTAAGGCACAGTGTCCACCCCTACCTCCTCTAGATCTAAGTCCAAGCCGTTAGTGAGCGGGGCAGCCAGGGCAGGGTTCGAGGGGTTAGCTTTGGCATTGTCACCAGGAGCCGAGGCTGTTGTGGAGGTCTCCGTCCTCTCGGAGGCGCTGTGGGCGAAACGTAAGTGGTGTTGGTGCAGCCGCTCACTGCCGCTGTGGAAGCTGCTCTCCTGGAAGGAATTATGGGACATATCGCTAGCCTGGTGAGGGTGCGAGCTCATGAAGTCGTCGTCTGACATGTGCTCCACAAAGTTAGAGGGAACGAGGCCTCTTCTGCCGTCCATCAGCTCGCCTACAGAGGGTGACAGAAAGATGGTCTAACACATTAGTGCTGGTTGTAGGTAGTGTTGTTGAAGGATATTTATTACATGGCTGGCTCTGTGGAATACTTGATTCTGATTGGTCAGTCGCGACATTCCGAGGTATGTTATCCCTCGATAACAACCGGTAAAAGCTGATAACACAGGCTCATCTGGGTAACTGAAGTCGGCACTATACTCTTGCTAGGAAAAAATTTTCTTGGTGGAAGCTTTGCGTTTGGTTAGCTAATAAAATATTAAAACTCAATTCAATATTATGTGTACAATTATTTAATTATGTCATCCTGGTATTGCGAACTCGCTCTCTCGTTTCATACAAACGCAGCTGCTGCCATTTTGCGACGATTGTTTTGTACGCTGTAATGGATTATAAGATAACTAAAGCCGGGCTCACACTGTGCGATCTTTTACAAGTCCTTTAGGATTGTACTTGTCAGACTGTACGAACATGATGATCATGTCACACTGTGGGATCTCAGTTGTCATTAATGTAAGTTCTCAAGACGTGTTAAAAAAGGGTGCGCGCAAGAAAATTGTCCGGAGTTTTACCTTATCAACCCATGCACATTCAGTGACTGCGAGCTGGATTGCACGTGGGGCTGTAATGTTGCCTATCATTAAAAGTATATGAATGGCGGCAATACCGATGTATTTAAGAAGAATAGTGTAAGCAGCACTACACACCCACATGAAAACAGCAGCGCAACCGGTGTTTATCATAGCAAAAGCAATGTATCATGAATTCCGTGAGATGAGGACAAGAGCGCCGGAGTTTATGCGGTTAGAAGAAATCTCTAACATTAATTCTGATCATGGTTTGTCTTGAAAAACGAATTTCGTCTGAGGTCAAATTTGATCGCAATGGCCATTAATTGGCTCTTGGTGAACATGTCAAACTAACGATCAAAGACTACAGATTTTAGCCTAGGATTATAGGAATCTTTTAGGATTTTCAAAATTTGTCTCAGACGACTAAATTGTGGCCAAAATCGCACAGCGTGAGCCAGGCTTAACAAACTGGTGAGATTTTAAAACAGTTTTGTCTTATATCAATATCTTTTATCGCCATAAGTATGTGGTGAAATGTTGTGTGATAAGTGGTATGACAGCACTGTATCCCTTAAATGTCAGTTTAGTTTGAACTTGCCACTTGCTCGCAAATGCTGTGTTCACGGAAGCTTTGCGTTCAAATATTTCATATCAAATCTCTGCTTCGCATCAGGGTCCTGATCACCCTGTTGGGGGTTATTCTGCGATAACAACCCGCTACATTATCCCTTACTTAAACTAGATTTTTAGAAGTTTAGAAGTGAGAACTGAATTCGATTTTTACATTTTCTGACCAAAACTGTGATGAGAAGTAGACACACACGCACACAATGCATATACAGTATATATGTTTATATCTATACATGAAAAAAAACAATTTTACTATTTTTTATATAAATCAATGATTTAAATTTTTTTTTTTTAAATTACTTAAAAAAATTACTAAAATATTTGTTTGTAGGTGACCAAATACTTATTTTACAGAGGAATTTACCAATTAATCCTTTAAAAATCCTACATTGTGTTTTTCTGGATTTTTTTTTCTCATTTTGTCTCTCATAGTTGAGGTATACCTATGATGAAAATTACAGGCCTCTCTCATCTTTTTAAGTGGGAGAACTTGCACAATTGGTGGCTGACTAAATACTTTTTTGCCCCACTGTACATATATTTTCAGCATTTATGAAAAACAAATGTATTATTAATTACAAAAAACAATGACTTCAATGTAAAGTAAAAACATTAATACAAATATATCATAAATACTTATTTTTCAATATTTATGAAAACCAATTTTATTATTCATTAAATCAATTATTTAAAAAAATGTAAAAACATTAATAAAAATATAATAAATATAAATTTTCAGCTTTTATGAAAAAGTATTTTATTACTTATTAAAAATCAATGATTCTTTTTTTTTTTTTTACAAATGTTACAAAATGTAAAGAATACTGAATTACGCATACTGAATGATCACTACAAAAGAAAGCAACAAGCTAAAAAGTCAGCTCACTTGTCTGTTTTTAACCATGATAATTCAAAATAAATACCTATTTCTGATAAACTTCTGCGGTCTGTTTTTGTGTGTGTGTGTGTGTGTGTGTGTGTGTGTGCTTGTGCATCCTTCTGGAAATTTGAACATTTAATTTTTTCTTGCTCCACACACCAGAAGATATGCTGGTCTCATTTGAGTGCAACAATTAAATAATAATAAAGTAATAAAATGGTAAAAAGTAATACAACATTTTAATAAATAAACTCACCCTCATAGAAGCCGTCATCATCCATGTCGCCATAGACGTAAATGTACTCCCCTGCTGTGAGGGGCAGCTCGACCTCTGGGTTATCATTAGGGCCATCATAGGGATTGTAACTGCATTTAGACAATAAAACAAACCTCCATTTAAAGTGTCATTTGATCGATGTTAAGATACTTTCCTACTTTAATATGCAGAGACAACTGTATCATTTAAGCAAACCATTCATAGGTTGGTTTTCTCTACGACACTGCAGTTCAGCACATGCTGTAAACTCCTAAGCACAAATCAATAAATTAAGTTTAATGCTGTTTACCTGTAACGTGCGATGAAGACCTGGAGTTTTGCTGCTCCTTTAGTGACCGAATACGGTGCTGGAGAAACGTCAACGTCCAACTCCTCAACTTCACTAGCAGTGTCCACCTGAAACACACATCAACACACACTCAGAATATTGAACAGATGACTGAAATAAGAGCATTGAATGTGTGAAACGGGTTTGATGTCTTTTTAAAATGTACATTTACCAGCCAACAATTAGGTAATGAGATTACCAAACCAGTACATCTCAAACTTGTGGGTTGTGAAAAAAGGGTCGTAAATGAGTTCTAATATGGTACCAGGGCTATTAACATTTAAAAAAAAAAAATTCTCTTTACGATGGTTTAAAGTATCTTCGGTGAAAAAGGCCAAGTATAAGAAGACATTCATCTCAACCACCACTAGCATTTTAAATAGAACTTTTTAATTAATTTTATAGTTTTTTTATATATATATATATATATAATTATTTTCTTATTTTAATTTTACAGTTTTTATTTATTTTATTTTTGTCATTTTTATTTATTTATTATTATTTTTTTTGTAGTATTATATTTTGAATTCATTTTTATTTTTAATTATATTTTAATTTTGAAGTTTGAGTAAGTTCATTGTTTTTTAATTTTAAAATTAAATTTTTTTTTTTTTTAAATATGTCTATTTATTTATTATTTTATTATTTTATATGTCTATGTATTTAATATTATATATCAATGATTTGAACTACAACTATTTTTGTTATTTCGTTTTAAAAATGTCTATTTCATTTTTAATAATTTTTTATAATTTTTTCAAAAAGTTTGCTGACCCCTGTACTAGACACGAGTTTTATTGCAGTAGTATTAATATAATATTATAGTATTTTGTTGTATTTTCAATTCACTTTTATCCCCCCCCCCCCCTTTTTTATATTT